>NC_050571.1:7642668-7760168 GCF_013265735.2 Oncorhynchus mykiss | reverse complement strand
GGCATGGGTCCTGAGATCCTCAAAAGGTTCTACAGCTGCACCCTTGAGAGCATCCTGACGGGTTGCATCCCTGCTTGGTATGGCAACTGCTCGGCCTCCGACCGCAAGGCACTACGGAGGGTAGTTCGACCCAGTACATCACTGGGGCCAAGCTTCCTGCCACCCAGGACCTCTATACCAGCCAGTGTCAGAGGAAGGCCCTAAAAATGGTCAAAGACTCCAGCCACCCTAGTCATAGACTGTTCTCTCTGCTACCGCACGGTACCGGAGCACCAAGTCTAGGTCCAAGAGGCTCCTAAATATATTCTACTCCAAAGCCATAAGACTCCTGAACATCAAGTCAAATGGCTACCAGACTATTTGCATTGCCCCCTCCTGCTCTGGAACACTGATGCTACTCTCTGTTATTATCTATGCATAGTCACTTTAATAACTCTACCTACATGTACATATTACCTCAATTACCTCAACTAACTGGTGCCCCCACACATTGACTCTGTACCGGTACCCCCCTGTATATAGACCTGCTATTGTTATTTACTGCTGCTCTTTAATTATTTGTTATTGTAATCAATTTTTTTTGGGGGGGGGGATATTTTCTTAAAACTGCATTGTTGGTTAACTAAGCATTTCGCTGTAAGGTCTAAACCTGTTGTATTCAGCATTTCACTGTAAGGTCTAAACCTGTTGTATTCAGCATTTCACTGTAAGGTCTAAACCTGTTGTATTCAGCATTTCACTGTAAGGTCTAAACCTGTTGTATTCAGCATTTCACTGTAAGGTCTAAACCTGTTGTATTCAGCATTTCGCTGTAAGGTCTAAACCTGTTGTATTCAGCATTTCACTGTAAGGTCTAAACCTGTTGTATTCAGCATTTCGCTGTAAGGTCTAAACCTGTTGTATTCGGCGCATGTGACAAATACAACTTGATTTGATTCTTTGAAATGATTGTCAAAAACAGAAATACCGTATTTACACAAGTATTCAGACCCTTTGCTATGAGACTTGAAATTGAGCTCAGGTGCCTCCTGCATCCATTGATCATCCTTGAGATGTTTCTACAACTTGATTGGAGTCCACCTGTGGTAAGTTCAATTGATTGGACATGATTTGGAAAGGCACACACCTGTCTATATAAGGTCCAATAGTTGACAGTGTATGTCAGAGCAAAAACAAAGCCATAAGGACGAAGGAATTCTCCGTAGAGCTCCGAGACAGGATTGTGTCGAGGCACAGATCTGGGGAAGGGTACCAAAAAATATCTGCAGCGTTGAAGGTGCCCAAGAACACAGTGGCCTCCATCATTCTTAAATGGAAGAAGTTTGGAACCACCTAGACTCTTCCTAGAGCTGGCCACCCGGCCAAACTGAGCAATCAGGGGAGAAGTGCTTTGGTCAGGGAGGTGACCAAGAACCCGATGGTCACTCTGACAGAGCACCAGAGTTCCTCCGTGGAGATGGGAGAAGCTTCAAGAAGGACATTCATCTCTGCAGCATTCCACCAATCAGGCCTTTATGGTAGAGTGGTTAGATGGAAGCCACTCCTCAGTAAAAGGCCCATGACAGCCCGCTTGGAGTTTGCAAATGGCACCTAAAGTCTCTCAGACAATGAAAAACAAGATTCTCTGGTCTGATGAAACCAAGATTGAATTATTTGGCCTGAATTCCAAGTGTCACGTCTGGAGGAAACCTGGCACCATCCCTACGGTGAAGCATGGTGGTGGCAGCATCATGCTGTGGGGATGTTTTTCATCGGCAGGGACTGAGAGACTAGTCCTGACCGAGGGAAAGATGAACGACGCAAAGTACAGAGAGATTCTTGATGAAAACCTGCTCCAGAGCGCTCAGGACCTCAGACTGGGGAGATGGTTCATCTTCCAACCTGACAACGACCCTAGACAACGCAGGTGTGGCTTTGGGTCTCTGAATGTCCTTGAGTAGCCAACCAGAGCCCGGACTACATCTCGATCGAACATCTCTGGAGAGATCAGAAAATAGCTTTGCAGTGTCGCTCCCCCTCCAACCTGGCAGAGCTTGAGAGGATCTGCAGAGTAGAATGGGAGAAATTCCCCAAATATGGGTGTGCCAAGCTTGTAACGTCATACCCAAGAAGACTTGAGGCTGTAATCACTGCCAAAGTTGCTTCATCAAAGTACTGAGTAAAGGGTTTGAATACTTACGTAAATGTGATATTTCAGTTGTTTTTTTTAATATACATTTGCAAACGTTTCTTAAAATCTGTTTTTGCCTTTTTCATTATTGGGTATTGTGTGTAGATTGAAGTAATATCATACATATTAGAATAAGGCTGTAACATAACAAAATGTGGAAAAAGTCATTGTGTCTGAATCCTTCACGAATGCGCTGTAGATACACTGACCACCATCTCTTCCTACCTCCATCGCTTTCCTCATCATCTTGGCGTCAAACTCAGCGGGCGTCAGCATCAGGCCGATAATCAGCCTCTCCAGGTTCTTAGAGAGCTCAGACTTCAGATCCTTCATCAGGTCCTATAGGAGAGGTCGTAGTTAGCACCCAGAACAGATGACGGGGGGTGGTAGGGTAGCCTGGAGGTTAGAGCGTTGGACTAGCAGCCGAAAGTGTTGCAAGTTCAAACCCCCGAGCTGACAAGGTACAAATCTATCGTTCTGCCCCTGAACAGGCAGTAAACCCACTGTTCCTAGGCTGTCATTGAAAATAAGATTTTTTTCTTAACTGACTTGCCTAGTTAAATAAAGGTAAAATAAAAATGATCATCTGATCCTGTGTACATCTGTAGCCCATGTGTGGAACTACTGGCACAAAATGGCTGCTGTGCATCACCCACTCACTGGAATGATGTCATCACATTCCAGCAAACAGAGTTTTGGATGCGGTGGGTTTCACAGTACAACGTAAAGCTCTACCATGTGAGTGTTGGGGATGTCTGTCTTACCCTGCCGAGGATGGACTTAAAGGCCTGTCTGATCTCCTGTCTCTGCTCGTTGCTCCTGTTAGCCACAATGTCAATGATGACGTCTTCATCTGTGCCTGAAGACACGGCAGAAACAATGGTTATAAATACCTGTTTTATCAAACACTTCCACACAATATGTTTAATACAATACCATATGATGTATGAACCAGTTACAACAATGTCATTAACACGGTTAGAGTGAAGGTGATGTGTTTTCCATGGGAGGCAATGTACCAAAGCCTTTCATGGCTTTCCTCAGGTTCTGAGCATCATCAGCCGGGTCGAAATCACTGGCAGGACGGATGGTTGGTCTGAGCTGAAGAAGAGAGGATGATGATGAGAGGGGGCAGGGGACAAATCAGATATAGTAAACACACACACACACACACACACACACACACACACACACACACACACACACACACGTATAGTAAAGGCAAAGCCGTTATTGCATAATCCTCCTTCTGAAATGTCAACACTTCATAGGGTCAGAGCAGCAAGCATGCACAGGTCAACACGGGGTGAGGGAAACCAGCAAGGGAGGAGATGGTAGAGTTATCAACAGCAAGGGAAAATATGGTAGAGTTATCACCACGGGGTGAGGGGCCACAGCAAGGGAGGAGATGGTAGAGTTATCACCACGAGGTGAGGGGCCACAGCAAGGGAAGAGATGGTTGAGTATATCAACAGCAAGGGAAGAGATGGTAGCGTTATCACCACGGGGTGAGGGGCCACAGCAAGGGAAGAGATGGTTGAGTTATCAACACGGGTGAGGGAAACCAGCAAGGGAAGAGACGGTAGAGTTATCAACACGGGGTGAGGGAAACCAGCAAGGGAAGAGATGGTTGAGTTATCAACACTGGGTGAGGGAAACCAGCAAGGGAAGAGATGGTTGAGTTATCACCACGGGGTGAGGGAAACCAGCAAGGGAAGAGACGGTAGAGTTATCACCACGGGTTGAGGGGCAACAGCAAGGGAGGAGATGGTAGAGTTATCACCGCGGGGTGAGGGAAACCAGCAAGGGAAGAGACTGTAGAGTTATCACCACAGGGTGAGGGAAACCAGCAAGGGAAGAGATGGTTGAGTTATCAACACGGGGTGAGGGGCCACAGCAAGGGAAGAGATGGTAGCGTTATCACCACAGGGTGAGGGGCCACAGCAAGGGAAGAGATGGTAGCGTTATCACCACAGGGTGAGGGGCCACAGCAAGGGAAGAGATGGTTGAGTTATCACCACGGGGCGAGGGGCCACAGCAAGGGAAGAGATGGTTGAGTTATCAACACGGGTTGAGGGGCAACAGCAAGGGAGGAGATGGTTGAGTTATCAACACGGGTTGAGGCGCAACAGCAAGGGAGGAGATGGTTGAGTTATCAACACGGGTTTAGGGGCAACAGCAAGGGAGGAGATGGTAGAGTTATCACCGCGGGTTGAGGGGCAACAGCAAGGGAGGACATGGTAGAGTAATCACTGCGGGTTGAGGGGCAACAGCAAGGGAGGAGATGGTAGAGTTATCACCGCGGGTTGATGGGCAACAGCAAGGGAGGACATGGTAGAGTAATCACAGCGGGTTGAGGGGCAACAGCAAGGGAAGAGATCCTTGTAAAGGTATTGAGATGCATGGCAGAGCCAGAACAAACATGCAATCTCTGAAATGACACCCTACACAGTGTACTACTTTTGGGATGTGTGAGCAGAGGGCCAAACCTGGACTTTTGTCATGGCGCTTGTTTCCCACATCTTGTAGGCTAGCTGAGCAGCCTCTGGGAAGAACTCTCCTGCAAGGCTGCAATGACCAATTATAGACTAATGAGTCAAGGAGTATGGAACAGACTGAATCAGAAAAACAGACTGGGCTGGGCATCCTGAAGATTCAAAACACTTTAATAATAAAATATATCTAATCATGAGCCAACTCTACTAGCTACTAGCTACTCTACAGCTAACCCGGACCCCCCCACAACAAAACCACAGGGCTAACCCGGACCCCCCCACAACAAAACCACAGGGCTAACCCGGACCCCCCCACAACAAAACCACAGGGCTAACCCGGACCCCCCCACAACAAAACCACAGGGCTAACCCGGACCCCCCCACAACAAAACCACAGGGCTAACCCGGACCCCCCCACAACAAAACCACAGGGCTAACCCGGACCCCCCCACAACAAAACCACAGGGCTAACCCGGACCCCCCCACAACAAAACCACAGGGCTAACCCGGACCCCCCCACAACAAAACCACAGAGCTAACCCGGACCCCCCCACAACAAAACCACAGAGCTAACCCGGACCCCCCCACAACAAAACCACAGAGCTAACCCGGACCCCCCCACAACAAAACCACAGAGCTAACCCGGACCCCCCCACAACAAAACCACAGGGCTAACCCGGACCCCCCCACAACAAAACCACAGGGCTAACCCGGACCCCCCCACAACAAAACCACAGGGCTAACCCGGACCCCCCCACAACAAAACCACAGGGCTAACCCGGACCCCCCCACAACAAAACCACAGAGCTAACCCGGACCCCCCCACAACAAAACCACAGAGCTACCCCCCCTCACACACACACAAAGAGAACTGGCTATCTAATAAACATATGGTTCATTTCCTAGATAAGATATGCTATTCTGAGATCTGACATGATCCACAAGACATCATGTTCTCTTGACAACTCTGTTTTCTCTCCTAATAATACTTCCTTAAAGTAGCTGTGTCGTTCTACGTAAAAAAGTACCTTTTGCGTCCCTTTGATATTTTAAGTAGAAATTGTTCACCAATATAGATTTTTTTTTTTTAAAAGCCTGTTATATTAAATGAGGTGCCCTTTAATATATTCCTAAATCTGATTTATTTACATGAAAAAAGGCAACAGTTACAAATCCTTTCTTAAGATAATGATTTATTTATTAATCAGATTAAATAAATAATTGTATATATATATATATATATATATACTGTATATACAGTGGGGAGAACAAGTATTTGATACACTGCCGATTTTGCAGGTTTTCCTACTTACAAAGCATGTAGAGGTCTGTAATTTGCATTTCATTTGCATTTTATTGCATGACATAAGTGTGTGCAAACCTGGTCAAGAACTAAAGGAAACGTATGATCTCTGTAATTGCAAACAAAGGTTTCTGTACCAAATATTAAGTTCTGCTTTTCTGATGTATCAACTACTTATGTCATGCAATTAAATGCAAATTAATTACTTAAAAATCAAACAATGTGATTTTCTGGATTTTTGTTTCAGATTCCGTCTCTCACAGTTGAAATGTACCTATGATAAAAAAATACAGACCTCTACATGCTTTGTAAGTAGGGAAAACCTACAAAATCGGCAGTGTATCAAATACTTGTTCTCCCCACTATATATATATATATATATATATATATATATATATATATATATATATGTCCCTCATTTTAAGGTCAACCCTGTCACGTGAACTGAACTCTAGTTTTATTTAACTATTGCTTTAGAATTGTATTTTCTAAAGAATAATAAAATAATAATAACTATGAATAATCAATTCATAGTGTAAAAGAATGTGAGCTGGGTTGTACTCTTTCTGGACATTTCCTGGTGTTTTTGTGGTGACCAAAAAACTGAGTGGGTCAAGCATAACACGTCAACCCTGTTACCCATAAATAGGAAGGAAATGAGGAATACCGTATTCAGTTGCACAAGTGAATGCATTCAAACTAAATGTCTCATTTTCCTCTGACTCGGAGAGGCGCAGGGGGCTGCCTTAAAATCCATGTCCACGTCATCGTTACCCGACTATAACTATTTTGGCAAGAAGACAAATACGCGCGAAGCTTGCATTGCCACTCCCTGTTGCACACAACAAGCTTCCATTTCCCCCGTCGCAATGGGGTTTATGGCTGTTTTAAACCCCTTAGAGTTGATTATCGCACGGGTATGTCAATCTAAGTTAAATAACCAAAGAATCCCCATCAAAATCCTTCAGTTTAAACTAGAGATATTATTGGATGCGTCTCAATCCACCGCATCTGCCTATATTGTACTTCTGCATCTGTGGTGGGAGGTGGCAGAGCTAGAGCGGTGTTTGTCAGAGCATGAGACGTCCCGAAAATTGGTCTTGTCGCGTAAATGTCCGCAGCGTCCAGAAGGTGTGAACTACAAACTATTATGACAACTATATGGAAAGATGAGCCTCTCACGAAGGTGTTTTCCGTTTTGCTTTACGAACCCCACAAGTGTCAGGAGACATCGGGTTCTCGGTCACCTCCAAGGCCCTTCTCCCCCGATTGCTCAGTTTGGCCGGGCGGACAGCTCTAGGAAGAGTCTTGGTGGTTCCAAACTTCTTCCATTTAAGAACGATGGAGGCCACTGTGTTCTTTGGGGACCTTCTACGCTGCAGAAATGTTTTGGTACCCTTCCCCAGATCTGTGCCTCGACACAATCCTATCTCGGAGCTCTACGGACAATTCCTTCAACCTCATGGCTTGGTTTTAGCTATGACATGCACTGTCAACTGTGGGACCTTATATAGACAGGTGTGTGCCTTTCCAAATCATGTCCAATCAATTGAATTTACCACATGTGGACTCCAATCAAGTTGTAGAAACATCTCAAGGATCATCAATGGAAACAGGATGCACCTGAACTCCATTTTGAGTGTCATAGCAAAGGGTCTGAATACTTATGTAAATAAGGTATTTCTAAAAACCTGTTTTTACTTTGTCATTATGGGGTATTGTGGTGTCATTATGGGGTATTGTGGTATCATTATGGGGTATTGTGGTGTCATTATGGGGTATTGTGGTGTCATTATGGGGTATTTTGATGTCATTATGGGGTATTGTGATGTCATTATGGGGTATTGTGGTGTCATTATGGGGTATTGTGATGTCATTATGTGGTATTGTGTGTAGATTGATGAGGAAAAAATATAATTGAATCCATTCTAGAATGAGGCTGTAACGTAACAACATTTTGAAAAAGAGAAGGGGTCTGAATACTTTCAGAATGCTCTGTATCTCCTGGAATAGCATAGACACTTCAGAACCCTGTTTTTATGATTTATTTTCTGACTGTCCTTTTTGACATGTATGAATGGGTTATTCAATGCGTTTCTATCGGCTTTAGTAGTAAAGGCTAAAATTGTTATTTTATCAAATACCTATTTTTTTTAAATGTTGATACCTAAAGGGGTCACACAATTAAAAATCAAATAGCAAAATTATCCACAGTATGACCATCTTAGTATGACCACAACATCGATATCATGACCATAATTCCTTATGTCAGCTTTGCACTCCCCCAACCTTTACACTATAAGCAGACTCTGTTCTGACCCTTCAGGCTTGCCTGTTGAGAGTTATATATGAACAGTATTTCTCCTCTGACTCATTCCTAAACTATGACCACATTTCATTCTAAATTCTCTCACTTTTTAGGGAAGCTTTGGGTTTCAGCTCCTTGGCTTACTGTTTTCTCAGAAAAAGTCATTGTCGAATCTGCCAACTGTGGATAAACTGAGATGGTGCAATGTCACCCCCAAGCGGTGAAAATGAACTACTAAAAATACCCAGTAATGATGAGCTCCATCAATCAGCAGTAACTAACTTACTCATCGTCTCCTCCACACAGGGCGAGCAGAGTCCTCTTGTAATCTCCTGATGTGTCTTCCTAAAGGGGTAGAAGACCAGACGGAACATTAAGACACCATGTTAAAATATATACAGTCAGGGAGATATACAGATAGTTAGTTAGACAGGGACATATAGACAGACAGCTAGTTAGATAGACAGACAGCTAGATAGATAGGGAGATATACAGATAGGTAGATAGACAGATAGCTAGTTAGATAGACATATAGATAGTTAGACATATAGATAGTTAGAAAGACAGGGATATATACATATAGTTAGATAGACATATATATACAGTTAGATAGACAGATAGCTAGTTGGACAAACATATAGCTAGTTTGATAGACATATAGCTAGTTAGACAGATAGGTAATTAGATAGATAGTTAGACAGATAGCTATATAAATAGATATATATATAGTTAGATATACTGATAGCTAGTTAGATAGACATAGATAGTTAGATATACAGATAGCTAGTTAGATAGACATATAGATAGTTAGATATACTGATAGCTAGTTAGATAGACATATAGATAGTTAGATAGACAGATAGCTAGTTAGATAGACATAAATATATAGTTAGATAGACATATAGCTAGTTAGATAGACATATATATATAGTTAGATAGACTGATAGCTAGTTAGATAGACAGATAGCTCGTTAGATAGACAGATAGCTAGTTAGATAGACATATATATATAGTTAGATAGACAGATAGCTAGTTAGATAGACTGATAGCTAGTTAGATAGACATATATATATATAGTTAGATAGACATCTAGCTAGTTAGATAGACATATATATATAGTTAGATAGACTGATATCTAGTTAGATAGACAGATAGCTAGTTAGATAGACATATATATATATAGTTAGATAGACAGATAGCTAGTTAGATAGACTGATAGCTAGTTAGATAGACTGATAGCTAGTTAGATAGACCAATAGCTAGTTAGATAGACAGATAGCTAGCTAGTTAGATAGACCGATAGCTAGTTAGATAGACAGATTGCTAGCTAGTTAGATAGACAGATAGCTAGTTAGATAAACATATAGATAGTTAGAAAGACAGGGATATATACAGATAGTTAGATAGACAGATAGTTAGTTAGATAGATAGACAGATAGCTAGTTAGATAGTTAGATAGACAGACAGCTAGTTAGATAGACATATATATAGTTAAATAGACATATAGCTAGTTAGATAGACAGATAGCTAGTTAGATAAACATATAGATAGTTAGATAGACAGATACCTAGTTAGATAGACAGATAGCTAGTTAGATAGACAGATAGCTAGTTAGACAGACATATAGCTAGTTAGATATACAGATAGCTAGTTAGATAGTTAGATAGACAGATAGCTAGTTAGATAGACATATAGCTAGTTAGATATACAGATAGCTAGTTAGATAGACAGACAGCTAGTTAGATAGTTAGATAGACAGACAGCTAGTTAGACAGACAGATAGCTAGTTAGACAGACAGATAGCTAGTTAGACAGACAGATAGCTAGTTAGACAGACAGGAAGATAGACAGTATGGAGTCATAATGTTACTCTTATCTCAGTCACTAGACAAGGTGACTAAGAACTCAGTCACTAGACAAGGTGACTAAGAACTCAGTCACTAGACAAGGTGACTAAGAACTCAGTCACTAGACAAGGTGACTAAGAACTCAGTCACTAGACAAGGTGACTAAGAACTCAGTCACTAGACAAGGTGACTAAGAACTCAGTCACTAGACAAGGTGACTAAGAACTCAGTCACTAGACAAGGTGACTAAGAACTCAAGTCACTAGACAAGGTGACTAAGAACTAAGACAGAACTTCAAACAAGAGGCATTATAAAGTCTGGAGGTTACAATCTATAGGATCAAAGCATATACGGGTTTAAGATAAGTTAAGTTGTATCACCTTGATCATGTTGTACAGGGACTTCTCATAGCACATACGGAAGCACTCCCGTATATCCAGCATGTCAATCTCAGAACGACAGATCATGATCCTGATCAGAGTGTTGTCTTGCGTACCAAGACCCTGGAGAGAGAGAGAGAGAGAGATTTACTGTTCACTTTTTATTGTTTTTTTCACTTTTGTTTATCCATTTCACTTGCTTTGGCAACGTTAACATATGTTTCCCCATGACAATAAAGCCCCTTGAATTGAATTGAAATAGAGAGAGGGAGGGAGAGAGAGAGACAGAGAGAGAGAGAGAGAGAGAGAGAGAGAGAGAGAGAGAGAGAGAGAGAGAGAGAGAGAGAGAGAGAGAGAGGAGAGAAAGAGAGAGAGAGAGAGAGAGAGAGAGACAGAGACAGAGAGAGACAGAGAGAGAGAGACAGAAAGAGAGAGAGAGAGAGAGCGCGAGACAGAGAGAGAGAGACAGAGAGAGACAGAGAGAGAGAGAGAGAGAGAGAGAGGGGGGAGAGAAAGAGAGAGAGAGAGACAGAGAGAGACAGAGAGAGACAGAGAGAGACAGAGAGAGACAGAGAGACAGAAAGAGAGAGAGAGAGAGAGAGAGAGAGCGCGAGACAGAGAGAGACAGAGAGAGAGAGAGCGCGAGACAGAGAGAGACAGAGAGAGAGACAGAGAGAGAGACAGAGAGAGAGAGAGAGAGAAAGAGAGTAAAGCCCTTTGAATTGAATTGAGAGCTTGTTGGTCAGAGTGAGTTGGATATGAGCGCGGCTGAGACTGAAAGACTTCAATAAGAATAAGCAGTTGATTTTTTACCTTCATAGACTTGTAGAGACGCTTGGCGAAGTACATAGGTACACTCCTGATGCACTGGACTGTAGGAGACAAGACGCACAAGACAGACATGTTGAAATAAGGGTTCGTGGATGACTTGACTAGGTATGATTAGACCAGACTGAACGAGACGGTGAGTGTACTCCACGATGTTCAATTTGATTTCAATTTGGTTCCGTCTGATTTTTAACCATCAGAAAGAGTCCAACACGTACCGACAGCCAACATGAGGTTCTCAAAGTCTCCAGACAGCTCACTCTTGATACTGTCCTCTATGGACGTCTCTGCTATCTCCTGGTACTTATCAAACACTGCAGGAAGAAGACAAGAGAACGGAGTCATTCCCTGGCATGGTATCCTAGTCAGTGAACTATTGAGACCAGACCACAGACACATAACTCAGCAGCCTGATACAACCAGGATCCCTGTGTGTTGTGGGTGTGACAAGAAATGACCCATTCACACTAGTAAATGTCACACTGACGTCATACTGGATATGTTCCAAATGGAACCCTATTCGTTACATAGTGCACTACTTTTAACATCTATGGGTTATAGACAGCGCACTATGTAGGGGGTAGGGTGCCATTTGGGATGTAACCAATAGTTCTGGTCAGGCTGAGGTCATGATACTGTTGTCGCGCTCAGCCTCATGTTTATGTACCCCAGTGTTATACTCACCCATCTGTAGGTGGTCGAAACTGCGGTTTCCCAGCAACATAATGAAAATGGACTCCTCTGTGCCCCACTGCTCCTCCCCGGCTGCAAACAGCACCTGGAAAGTGTTGAAAAGTGATAGTTAGAGACAGGAAGAAAGGGGTGAGGTTGGGTAGGGGATCAAATGCTTGGTGTTTATATTATGGGGAACGTGTTCTCCTGCTTTAAACACTCACCTGAGCGTCCTCCTCTATTAGATCAGTATGCACTACTCCTGGTTCATCTCTGGTTCCCTGGAGAAAAACACACACACACACACACACACACACACACACACACACACACACACACACACACACACACACACACACACACACACACACACACACACACGCCTTGGTTAGGACAACAACAAGTTTGGTAACAGATTGGTACCCAGACTAGATCAACTTACAAAATAACGAAAACCAGAAAACAAGCTATTGACAGCCTTTCAAATAGTCAAATCACATTTAGATCGATTTACATTTCCTGTTTCCATGGCTGTGACCTTATAAAACAACTTACCTGGAGTAAAACAACCAGCATCTTCTTAAAGTGCCCTGAGGTCTCTCCTGTAACGTCCTCCTCGATGTCTGAGCCGTAAGCTGAAGACAGTAACAACACAGGCAGTTAATAACGCAACCAGGATTTCACTGGAACATGCTGTGTTTGTCATACACACACTACATGACCAGAAGTATGTTGACAACCTGCTCGTCGAACATCTCATTCCAAAATCGTGGGCATTAATATGGAGTTGCCCGCCCCCCCCCCCCCCCCCCCCACCCATTTGCTGCTATTACAACCTCCACTCTTCTGGGAAGGCTTTCCATTAGATGTTGGAACATTGCTGCAGGGACTTGCTTCCATTCAGCCATGCGGCTATGGAACCCCTGACCTGTTCACCGGACATCCCAGACCTTCTGTTTTCAACTCTCTCGAGACAGAAAGAGCAGTAGAGATATTCTGAATGATCGGCTATGAAAAGCCAACTGACATTTACTCCTGAGGTGCTGACCTGTTGCACCCTCTACAACCACTGTGTTGATTATTATTTGACCCTGTTGGTCATCTATGAACGTTTGAACATCTTGGCCATGTTCTGTTATAATCTCCACCCACCACAGCCAGAAGAGGACTGGCCACCCCTCATAGCCTGGTTCCTCTCTATGTTTCTTCCTAGGTTCTGGCCTTTCTGGGGAGTTTTTCCTAGTCACCGTGCTTCTACACCTGCATTGCTTGCTGTTTCGGGTTTTAGGCTGGGTTTCTGTACAGAACTTTGTGACATCAGCTGATGAAGAAGGGCTTTATAAATACATTTGATTGATTGAAGAGCATTAGTGAGGTCGGGCACTGATGTTGGGCGATTAGGCCTGGCTCGCAGTTGGCGTTCCAATTCATCCCAAAGGTATTCGATGGGGTTGAGGTCAGGGCTCTGTGCAGGCCAGTCCAGTTCTTCCACACTGATCTCTGCAAACCATTTCTGTATGGATCTCGCTTTGTGAACGGGGGCATTGTCATGCTGAAACAGGAAAGGCCTTCCCCAAACTGTTGCCACAAAGTTAGAAGCACAGAAACATCTAGAATGTCATTGTATGCTGTAAGGTTAATATCTCCCTTCACTGGAACTAAGGGGCCTAGTCCCGAACCATGAAAACAACCCCAGACCATTATTCCTCCTCCGCCAAAATGTACAGTTGGCACTATGGATTGGGGCAGGTAGCGTTCTCCTGGCATCTGCCAAACCCAGATTAGTCCGTCGGACTGCCAGATGGTGAAGCGTGATTCATCACTCCAGAGAACATGTTTCCACTGCTCCAGAGTCCAATGGCGGTGAGCTTTACACCACTCCAGCCAACGCTTGGCATTGCGCATGGTGATCTTAGGCTTGTGTGCGACTGCTCGGCCATGGAAACCCATTTCATGAAGCCCCCGAGAAGCAGTTCTTGTGCTGACGTTGCTTCCAGAGGCAGTTTGTAACTCGGTAGTGAGTGTTACAACCGAGGACAGATGATTTTTACGCGCTACACGCTTCAGCACCCATTCTGTGAGCTTCTGTGGCCTAAGCCGTTGTTGCTCCTAGACGTTTCCACTTCACAATAACAGCACTTACAGTTGACCCGGGCAGCTCTAGCAGGGCAGAAATTTGATGAACTGTCTTGTTAGAAAGGTGGCATCCTGTGACGGTGCCACGTTGAAAGTCACTGAGCTCGTCAGCAAAGGCCATTTTTACTGCTAATGTTTGTCTATGGAGATTGCATGGCGGTGTGCTCGATTTTATACACCTGTCAGCAACGGGTGTGGCTGAAATAGCCAAATCCACTAATTTGAAGGGGTGCCCACATACTTCTGTAGAGTATGTCATACTGTTGCTGCGGCAACAGGAAATGGGAATTCAAGTGTAGAGTATGTCATATGTCATAGAGTATGTTGCTGCGGCAACAGGGAATGGGAATTCAAGTGTAGAGTATGTCATAGAGTATGTTGCTGCGGCAACAGGAAATGGGAATTCAAGTGGAAATTACAAAACTTCAGAAGCCTTGAATACACTACACGTTTGCATTTCCTGCCGTGTAGCAAAAATTCTCAGCAACAAAAGAGTGATCAAACTAGTTAGCTAGCTACCCCTCTGTTTCACCTCTGAACTGCCTCTGCTCTAGCCTTCCTCCTGGTGCCGAACTATTTGTTTTGGTTTTTAGAAATTGTATATTTTTTTAAACATTTTTTGTTGTTGCTTAAAGCTCTTTGACTTTGTAATAAAAAATGCTATAATAATACATTATTATTATCATATGGTGTATGTCATATGTATTTGTCTTTAACTATAGATCATAGATCTGCAGGTATCTCCACCATTCAGCTTCTAATGCTTTTAATGGGAGATAGGAAATATATCTTACTATCTATTCTAATGGGAGGAGGAAATATATCTTACCATCCTTGTATGCCTCCACCAGCTCGTGTATCTGTTGGTTGTTCCTCGAGGCCAAGACTTCAATCAGGCACTTCTCATCTGTTCCTGCCCCCTTAGAAATAAAGCATTGCATTAAATACAGAATGGCACAAGTTACTAACTGGACTGTGTAACAGTTGGTGTCTGATGTGGGTATTCTCAATTCTGATCATTTTCCTGTTTCTTAACTTTTTACTTCCAAAATCTCGAAGACATTATCTTACTTTGATGGCATCGTGGATCTCTTTGGCGTCATGGTAGGCCTGGGGTCTCATCAGACTGACGATGAGGCGTTCAAAATGCCCCGTCAGCTCATACTTCAGGTCATCTATCAGGTCCTGGGGAACAGAGACGTCTGTTAGGAAGTTACCCTCTCACGGTGTGCGCACACTGAATTGTGAATTGCGAATTGACTGGACAAACTTACCTTAAAGAATTCAACACAATTAGTAAGACACGTGTCTGTTTTGAAGTTGTCCTGTCATGATTTGTGACACAACGTGCTCAGTAGAGTATAGTGAGTTCAACAACGCTTCTGTTAGCGGCAAACATGTTACTTAGCAACAATTTCAGTTGAACGATTTGAATGAATATTCCAAAATATTACAGTGAAACATTAAACAGATCCTTTTTTGTAAGGATAACTGAGGCAGTTTAGGGATAATGGTCAAACTGCAAATGACGTTGCTATTCCTACTACATGTAATGGGAAAGCCTACAGGGTTACATTATTATTTGTAGTGGCAGTTTAGACCCCAAAACAGACACTGACGTTCTCTGCACACTACCTTCGCAGACTGTTAGCTAATGTTAGCACAAAACAACACAAATGGAAAATGTTAGCTAATGTTAGCATAGAACAACACAAATTGGAAATGTTAGCTAATATTAGCACAAAACAACACAAATGGGAAATGTTAGCTAACGTTAGCATAGAACAACACAAATGGGAAATGTTAGCTAAAGTTAGCATAGAACAACACAAATGGGAAATGTTAGCTAATGTTAGCATATAACAACACAAATGGGAAATGTTAGCTAACGTTAGCATAAAACAACACAAATGGGAAATGTTAGCTATTGTTAGCATAAAACAACACAAATGGGTAATGTTAGCTAACGTTAGCTAATGTTCACAAACTGATGCATGCACCTCTGGAATTTAACTAAGAATGTATTGTACCTTCTAATAAATGGCACACTGAATTGTGCAATTTGTGGTATAGCTACATTTTACACCGTGGTTTTAGCTGATACAGATCCAGTATTTACCTGGTATTAACTATAGATGATAGAGTGGGTCAAAGTAACAATGGGTACTTTCTGATATATAGTGATGTTTATGTACATGAATCCTCCCCCCCCAAAAAAATGATTTCAATGCAATCCAGGTCCAGCTCTGGAAAGGTACAGAAACGTGATGATAGATGTGATGTTAGATGTTATGATGTGATGTTCCTGTACCTTCCCATAGCTAGACTTGTACGCCTGTACAATCTCCTGTCTCTGAGCATTGCTTCTGCCAGTGACCAAATCCAAGATGGCCTCCTTGTCGCTGCCTGCAGAGCACAGAGGAAGATCATCAGTAACATCATTAGTAACATTTGACTTTAGAACCTTGTCAGCCAGGGCTGTCCAATCCTGTTCCTGGAGAGCTACACCACTGAAATAGAATGATTCTAATCTATTCCTATGAGCTACCCTCCTCTAGATTTTTGCTCCAACGCCCGTTGTAACTAAACTGATTCTTATCAACCAGCTAATTACCAGAATTAATTACCAGAATTACCAGGGTTGGAGTTAAAACCTACAGGACGGTATCTCTCCAGGAACAGGGTTGGAGTTAAAACCTACAGGATGGTTTCTCTCCAGGAACAGGGTTGGAGCTAAAACCTACAGGACGGTATCTCTCCAGGAACAGGGTTGGAGTTAAAACCTACAGGACGGTATCTCTCCAGGAACAGGGTTGGAGTTAAAACATACAGAATGGTATCTCTCCAGGAACAGGGTTGGAGTTAACCTACAGGACGGTATCTCTCCAGGAACAGGGTAGGATGTTAACCTACAGGATGGTATCTCTCCAGGAACAGGGTTAAATCAGCCCTGTTCTAAACAGCCGTGAATACTGGTGTTGGAGTTGTGTATCTCTAGCCTGGTTAATAAACCAGACAGAACTGAAGTAAACTGAAACAAAGTGCAGTGCATTGTTCTGTTTGGTTTTACCAGGCTAGTGTACCCCTGCCCTAAAGTGGATACTGAGTGTAGCTACGGTGTTACTCACCGATGCCTTTCATGGCATTGTAGAGAGTCTCAGCATCTGCGCTGGCATCAAAGTCTGGAGCATCGGTTACTGTGCCTCGGAACCCCTAGAAAAATATTCATGACATTTTATTCACTTAATCAGGTCAGTTGTTAAAGAACACATTTTCATTCATAACAATGAGTTTCAGAGCAAAGGTTGATTGAGCCAACTGGAAGCTTGGTATGACTAGTTCGGCACAGAAGAATGAATGAGGGGCCAGGAATTGCTCTGGGCCTGTCCCAGGTTTAATTAAAGTCACAGGGAAGTGAGGGGTTATGGGTGTATTTGTGGGCTGTGTTGGAGTATATGATGGCCTTGAGGAGCTGTGTGGGTGAATAGGGAGCAGGAAGGGGCTGTGTGGGTGAACAGAGAGCAGGAAGGGGCTGTGTGGGTGAATAGGGAGCAGGAAGGGGCTGTGTGGGTGTACAGGGAGCAGGAAGGGGCTGTGTGGGTGTACAGGGAGCAGGAAGGGGCTGTGTGGGTGTACAGGGAGCAGGAAGTGGCTGTGTGGGTGTACAGGGAGCAGGAAGTGGCTGAGTGGGTATACAGGGAGAAGGAAGGGCTGTGGCTGCAGTCTCTGTGGCCGAGCCTGCCCTGAGCAGAGGGTTGACAGGCAGACAGACAGCTGACACCAGTCTGCCCGCCTGCCTACAGCTGCCCCCTCCAGAACAGCAGTGTGTGTGCAGGGAGGAACGGGGAGGTCAGGTTACACACACAGAGACCTGCTCAGTCTGCAGGGGTCTGACACGGTTTCATAGAAGCTGACTTCAAATCAACACGGTAACAATAAAACAACACAATAGTCACCAGGGCTGCAATTCAATCAAATATTCAGTGCGGAAAATATCGGTGTTCATATGACGTGAAAATACACGTTGAAGATCACGTGATAAACAAGAACCAAATAAACAGCTCAGAGACTACAGATCTGTCTTGAAGAATCCCCAGCCTATATCTGATACGTATTTCTTATCCTGTATGTGAGAAACATATCCGTTTCTGTGGAGATTCTTTCTGCTGCATTGAGGCACACAGCCAATGTCTCCTACCCAGAAATCCAGCCAGTCAGACAGCCAAGGAGGCCACTGCACATGCTCAGATGTGCCCCTACTACAGCTCTACCATAGAGACCATCACTCCCCAGGACAGCTGGGAGGTCCCACCCACATAGCGACAGGACCAAACCAACGGGCCTATAGCAACGGTCCTTTCAGCAAACAGACTGTTCAAGCAGCAAATAAGCATCGTAGAACATAGATAATCACAGTATGTTCAGATGATACCAGTGAAATACTAGAGCTATTTGTTTTGATGATAAAACTAAACTACAGCAGTGATTGGCTGCATGCAACTTCCATTCAGACACTGCACTATCCTTGGCACCAGTCTGTCTGTGCTATGGCTAACTTGTCGTTTGTCTTGCTACTCTGGTGTAGCCATCCTTGGACATGCTTTTGATATTACATAGTCTAGTGTAACAGTATAGCTTTGGTCTGTCCCCTCGCCCCTACCCGGGCTCGAACCACACATCAACAACTGACACCCACAAAGCATCGTTACCCATCGCTCCACAAAAGCCGCCGCTTCAAGTTTCAGGGCGAGTGACGTCACCGATTGAAACGCTATTAGCGCGCACCACCGCTAACTAGCTAGCCATTTCACATCGGTTACACTAGCATGGCAATCCTTAGACATGGTTTTGATATTAAATAGTCTAGCAGAGCCATCTTTGGACATGGTTTTGATATTAAATAGTCTAGCAGAGCCATCTTTGGACATGGTTTTGATATTAAATAGTCTAGCAGGGCCATCTTTGGACATGGTTTTGATATTAAATAGTCTAGCAGAGCCATCTTTGGACATGGTTTTGATATTAAATAGTCTAGCAGGGCCATCTTTGGACATGGTTTTGATATTAAATAGTCTAGCAGGGCCATCTTTGGACATGGTTTTGATATTAAATAGTCTAGCAGAGCCATCTTTGGACATGGTTTTGATATTAAATAGTCTAGCAGAGCCATCTTTGGACATGGTTTTGATATTAAATAGTCTAGCAGGGCCATCTTTGGACATGGTTTTGATATCAAATAGTCTAGCAGAGCCATCTTTGGACATGGTTTTGATATTAAATAGTCTAGCAGGGCCATCTTTGGACATGGTTTTGATATTAAATAGTCTAGCAGGGCCATCTTTGGACATGGTTTTGATATTAAATAGTCTAGCAGGGCCATCATTGCAAATCTCCTCTTGTTGACTGGACTTTCAGAGCTTACGTGAGCGGAACCTGGGTGTCCGAGGCTTGGCATCAGATAGAGGAGCAGGCCTGACGGAACCTGGGTGTCCGAGGCTTGGCATCAGATAGAGGAGCAGGCCTGACGGAACCTGGGTGTCCGAGGCTTGGCATCAGATAGAGGAGCAGGCCTGACGGAACCTGGGTGTCCGAGACTTGGCATTAGATAGAGGAGCAGGCCTGACGGAACCTGGGTGTCCGAGACTTGGCATCAGATAGAGGAGCAGGCCTGACGGAACCTGGGTGTCCGAGGCTTGGCATCAGATAGAGGAGCAGGCCTGACGGAACCTGGGTGTCCGAGGCTTGGCATCAGATAGAGGAGCAGGCCTGACGGAATCTGGGTGTCCGAGACTTGGCATCAGATAGAGGAGCAGGCCTGACGGAACCTGGGTGTCCGAGGCTTGGCATCAGATAGAGGAGCAGGCCTGACGGAACCTGGGTGTCCGAGGCTTGGCATCAGATAGAGGAGCAGGCCTGACGGAACCTGGGTGTCCGAGGCTTGGCATCAGATAGAGGAGCAGGCCTGACGGAACCTGGGTGTCCGAGACTTGGCATTAGATAGAGGAGCAGGCCTGACGGAACCTGGGTGTCCGAGACTTGGCATCAGATAGAGGAGCAGGCCTGACGGAACCTGGGTGTCCGAGGCTTGGCATCAGCTAGAGGAGCAGGCCTGACGGAACCTGGGTGTCCGAGGCTTGGCATCAGATAGAGGAGCAGGCCTGACGGAACCTGGGTGTCCGAGGCTTGGCATCAGATAGAAGAGCAGGCCTGACGGAACCTGGGTGTCCGAGGCTTGGCATCAGATAGAGGAGCAGGCCTGACGGAACCTGGGTGTCCGAGGCTTGGCATTAGATAGAGGAGCAGGCCTGACGGAACCTGGGTGTCCGAGGCTTGGCATTAGATAGAGGAGCAGGCCTGACGGAACCTGGGTGTCCGAGGCTTGGCATCAGATAGAGGAGCAGGCCTGACGTATGCCTGCCGGAGCTCTCTCTGTGTGTCTGTCAATAGCATGTCCAGGTTGCCAGAGGGAAGTGACACCTTATACTGCTGCCATTACAATAAACAGATGCCCCAAGGCTGATGACTGCTCATCTGACCCCTCCTCTGTCCTTACCTCATTATCATACAGTCATTATGGAATAGGATACGTTTATCCTTATAGATCTACTGTAGCTACACATAGCACTGAGAGAATGGCAGACACAGGATTATAATTTTGACTTACCATTACCATATTTGGTCTTTTAAGGATATGCAGGAAACAATCAACCTGCAAGACAAGATATATACGAAGCAGAAATGAGAACAGAGAAACGTGTTGACATTCTGTTTAAGATGGTATCAATATCAACCAATCAAATGTATTTATGGAGCCCTTTTTACAGCTCGCAGTTGTCACAAAGAGCTTTTTACAGAAACCAAGGGGTCCTCTTCTGGCTGTTCCATCTTATCGATCCTAACTGTCAATGTTTACATTATATGATTGTGATCCACATGTGTGGCCGGATGAACAAAGAGATGCTATTGGACCATAGGCTCATGAAAATATACTCGATATGTCATTGAATGGTGGTGGTCCGGTTTCAGCACAACACCATCCACAGAACCTGCACTAGAGAAGACTGCATTGCAAGATCAAAACACTGTTTCATAATAAAAGTCACTAGTAGGCTTGCTATAGGATTATACAGGGAGAAGACACAACGGGGGCCCACCCACATGCTGACGCGTTCAGGGTAAATGTAGGGTGGTTGGCTTATGGCCTAGTGGTTATAAAGCATAGCCACGTTTTCTGCAGGAAACATGTTGGCTGCTTCTCTCCTGCAGTTCAGTGTGGCTACAGTGTTCCCTTTCAGAGTGGTAGTTAGCTTTAGCATCTGGTGAGGTGGAGAAAGGGGCACAGAACATCTAATAATCAAACATCTACTTTTACAAAGGTACGGTTGGGTTAAACTTGTTCTGACACTCTTGTTGAACTGTTTTGAAGCATCTCCACTTTGAACCAAAGCACACACGGTCTATGATGATGGATTCTACAGTAGATGGAAAAACTGTGTAGCTTAAGAATTTGTGTATCAGTAAAGGGAATGCTGTTGGACTTTCCAAATGAGATGTAAGTCATTCGGATTCTCATAAAGAATATATAGCGCAGGAGAAGCACTCAGTGAGGACAAGCAAGCACGCAGTATTGCAGTCAATTGTAGGATTTCTGAGAGTTTCTCCATTAGTGAGGATATGAGATAAACAATCTAAGAAAGGTATCTTAGTTTGTTTAAGATAAGCCCACAGCAGTGTTCAGTCTCCTAAAATAGTTTGATCCACAACCCCTACAGCCACAGAATGTCCACGACCACACCCCATCTCTCAGGCTCCCACCCCAAACTAATTATACAACTTCATATTCATAAAGCTTAAAACTTTTTTAAAAATGTATTTATTTTATTCTGTCTAAAAACACATAACTTAGAATTTGACTATTTACACAATGGACATCAATGTCAATAGACATGACTCATGTCTATGCTCAATCCCTTGCTTTACATTTACAACATCCTTTTCTCTATGTTGTTCTTTATACTTCTTGGTTTGTAAAATGGGACAGTGTGTCTGTTTATTACTCTCATTTCACAAACTTGCTATTATAGGCTTGGGCTAGGCTAATAATAGCCTAAACAAACCGTTATAGCTCCGTTATTGTCTTCACGTGACTTGCGACAACATTATCTTTGCCTATATTGTTGAGCATTTGACACTATAGGAAACTCGTTACAATGCAAAATGCAAACTCACCTCTTTTACAGAACTAATTTGATCCAAATCAACCCACGCCGCAGTGCTGACCTCCTCTCTCCTGCGTTTTGCCCGGTGTTGAAACAGCCAGCTGTCTTATTCACTGTCCTCGAGCTGACGTAATAACTGCGGCGCTCACCGGCAGTGCGTCAAAAAGAGTTTCCCTTTCAAACAGCGAGCCCTTCCACACTGAATAAAAATGGTGTTTACGGTAAATTAACAAAGATGTGAACAACTAATTTACTTGTGCTGTTTGGTCTTTCTGGACGCTCCATATACCCACTAAGCATGAACCTTCTTTAGGACTTATTTTTGGTCCTGTCAGATCAAAGAGGGATGCAATTGCAGCCAGCAATTCAGGGTGTTCCTGCATGTGGGAATTCTGGCACGTGCTGGAAACCCTCTTTATACTTCTATTGGTCAATTTCTAAGCTAGGACAGGAGGGAGGTGGGGCCAGTCCACTACAGGAGGTGGCTTTAATGCACAATAAAGTTGGATGCCAGCCGCCGAAAAAACCTCACAGAAGAAGGGGCGGGGGTGACAATGGTAGCTAGTAAGCCGTACACCGGTAGACAGTGTCCTTCCTCCCAGCCTGTCGGGCACTGTTTTCCTGCAGTTCTGTTAATGACTACGAGGTCAGGTGTTCGGCAGGCAGGAGCGAAGGACACTGCCAGCTGGTCCGGTACACAGCAGGCGGAATTGACACTGTGTACTAGCTAGCTAACTAGCAGGCGACTGGTAGACAGTGTCCTTCGTCCCTGCCTGTTGGGCACGGTTTTCTCCGGGAACACAGCAGGCGGGAGGCAGAGGCAACACTATGTGCGAGCTAACTAGCAAGCTAGCACATGGCGTAACTAGCAAGCTAACTAGTTAGCTAACACACGGTGCCTGCTGTGCTAGCGGTAGGTAGGTGGGGGTGACCGGTAGACAGTGTCCTTCGCCCCCGCCTTTCGGGCACTGTTATCCAGCAGTTCTGTTAATGCAGGTGTTCGGCAGGTAGGAGCGAAGGACACTGTCTACCGGTGTCACTCCCGCTAGCTAGCAAGGAGGACTCTGGGAGGCGGGGGCGCGAGAAAACACAGATAATACTTTTATTTCCCTTTTGACCCACATTCAAATGTGTAATGTTCATCCAGGGACCATCCAGGGACCATCCAGGGACCATCCAGGGACCGATGGGATGCTCGAAACGCCCTGAATTGCGGGCTGCAGTTGCACACTATTGTCCGGTCGGGTGTAGAAAAAACGTATTGATAAGGGGAGCGGCTCCCACCACCCACAAAGTGAATAGAGTGGAACCCCACTGGGTAGAGTGGGCCTCTGGGTAATATACCATCTCAGGATAGGTGCGACATCCTTTACCTTTAACCAGGAAAGTCAGTTATTTACAATGATGGCCTCACCCAGCCAAACCCAGACGACACTGCGCTGCCCTATGGGACTCACCCAATTGTGGTCCATTGTGATACAGCCTGGATTTGAACCAGGGACTGTAGTGGCTCCTCTTGCACTGAGATGAAGTGCGCCACTCGGGAGCCCCTAACCCCACACATCCTTTGCCAGCACTTTGCCTCCAGTACTAAGAACTTGTTGTTTTGTTCAGTACTAAGAACTTAGAAGGACATTTGATGTTACTTAGTCTCCACCTTGATTAAAAAAAAAGGGAACTAAGGGACAATCTCTGGTGGAGAGAATGCCGAGACTGTGCAAAAGCGGTCAAGACAAAGGGAGGCTATTTAAAGAAACTCAAATATATTTTGATTTGTTTAACTTTTTTGATTACTTTATGATTCCATATGTGTTATTTCATAGTTTTGAAGTCTTCACGAAAATAGTAAATATAAAGAAAAACCCTTGAATGAGTAGGAACTTTTGACTGGTAGTGTATGTGGATGAGCAATGTCAGAGGCATATACTAAGATACAGTAGAATACAATAGAATACAGCGTATACACATGAGATGAGTAATGCAAGATAGGCAAACATTATTAAAGTGACTAGTGTTCCATTTATTAAAGTGGCCAGTGATTTCAAGTCTATGTTAATGTGCTAGTGATGGCTATAAAACATTATTAATCACTGAGAACGTACTTTGTGTGCAGTTGAAATATCCATAGAACAAATGACCAAAAAAACAAGTATTTTTAACATTTGTAAATTATGTTTTTTCAACTTTCATTCAGAACCCGAAAATGAAACTGATTTCAACGTCTGGAAAATATGTATTTTCAATGTCCGGAAAATACATATTTTCAACTTTAATTCAAAACTAAAATGAACCTGATTCAAATTATGTGTATTATGTTACGTCTACCTCTGAGTCCAGGTTGCATGCAGAGGAGCCACCTCCACCAGAGTGAATGTTGCAATCATGTTATGGTCAGGTTATGAGAGGAGCCAGTATTGAAACACTGAAACAACATGCAGGGCCTTCTGTACAAGCATATTCAGATCTATTATTCCGCTGTTATAATAGTTTGAACCTTAGTGAGAGAGAGAGAGGTATGACTGGTGTGTGTGAGCTGTGAGGCCTACCGGTTTGTGACTTTGCCAGAGCTGAGCATTCTGTGTGAGAGATTGTGACTGTGCTATTTCTGTCTCTGCTGGCTGTGGTGGGAGCCATTCCGGTCAGAGGGTAATGTAAAGCTAGACTGGAGAGAGGGAGAGAGGGAGAGAGAAAGAGGGAGAGAGTGAGAGGGGGGAGAGAGAGAGGGGGGAAAAAGAACGAGGGAGAGAGCAAGAGGGAAAGAGGTGGAGAGAGGGGAGAGAGAGAGTGAGAGGAGGAGAGCGAGAGAGGGGGGGAGGGGCAGAGAGATCAGAACTTGGGAGAATAGGAGAGGGGGGAGCGAGAGAGAAAAGCGAGAATGAGGGAGAGAGAAAGGGAAAGGGGTAGAGTGTGAGAGAAAAAGATAGACGGGAGAGAGATAGAGGGGAAGGAAAGAGACAGGGGGAGAGAGAGTGAGTGAGAGAGAGAGGAAGAGAGTGAGGGGAGAGAGAGAGAGAGAGAGAGAGAGAGAGAGAGAGAGAGAGAGAGAGAGAGAGAGAGAGAGAGAACGGGAAGAGAGATCAGAGTGTGAGTAATTACTGTTAACCCAGAAGTAAAATCTTGTGTAATTTGGTCAGCTGCATAATTAACTTCTGTGTTCACACTGTGTGAACACAGGGGCGGCAGGGTGGTTAGACCGTTGGACTAGTAACCGGAAGGTTGCAAGTTCAAATCTTAGTGTTTCAAAGGCACGTGAACACAATCATGTCAGACTTCCCAGTTTCCCATTTCCCACAAGAACACATGAAGCCACCCTAAGCACAGCCTTTGTCCAATCCTCACACACCCAAATAACCATGAAAACCCCAAAACGGAACTAATGCTGTTATCCCTCTGGGATTTCACTGACATGTTTTGTGATATTTGCGGGATAAAATGCTAGATTTTTGTGCCGCAATTCTGACATTTTGCACGGCAATTTGCAATGATTCTGTCCAATTTTGTTGAGAAAATGCGCTGACGAGGGAAAAAGTTTGTTGACGTGTGGTTGATTGGTTGATTGAATCACATTATGCGGTAAATGTAAAAGATGATTGGTTGATTGAACCACATTATGCGGTAAATGTAAAAGATGATTGGTTGATTGAATCACATTATGCGGTAAATGTAAAAGATGATTGGTTGATTGAATCACATTATGCGGTAAATGTAAAAGATGATTGGTTGATTGAACCACATTATGCAGTAAATGTACGATGATTGGTTGAAATTGCAAGCCCTCTTTTTTTTTTTTTACTGCGGTGATGGGTCAGTTTTATGTGATAATATTGCAATGATTTGACTGTTTTATGCGGAAATAGTGCGGAGATTGGTCAAATTTGCAAGCCCTCGCATAATATGCGAGGAATGGTTGATTTTGCCAAAAATGTTGCGATCGCAGTTGTCTCATGCATCCCATTCAGTCCCGGCAGATTCTTCGTCTACACGCATCATCTGCCCACGGGAGATTTGAGTGTGTGGGACAGTGGGACTGTATGACTGTATTTACATCACTGCCAGTAATACTGGCCACTACTTCTCCCCTGTTAGCTTCCCAAAAGACACCTGGCTTTCCTGGTCATGCACCTTACAGCACAAACAGGGTAGACAGAATTTGGAGATTAAAATGTTCCCAACCCCCGCCAAAGTATGATGGCATTTTGAGACGTTTTACAAGATTAGTTAATCTGCCACTGTATGCAGTAACTTTAATACCTTTCAATCACATCCCAGGGAAAGATAAGTATGTTTTTCTCTGCTTTTCCCTGAGCAGAATGTGAAACTATGCCCTGGATTACTGTCAAGGTTAAACAACAAAAAAAGTAGCTGTCTACTACAGACACACAAGGCTATTTTCTCTTCTTATAGTTAGCCAGATTACACAGCAATGTGATCCCTGAGATGTTATATATGCAAGATGGAGCCAACAGACACGGTTACCCTGTTCCTAACTCCTAGCAAACTTTGCGGAATTTGTACTTTTTTTTGTGTGTGTTATTTCTTACGTTATTTCCTCAAAACGTTTCTAGTATTATTTACTACAGCCGAAAATACATTTTTGGACATTAGATCGGCGGTCAATCACCAGAAATCCAACCAGGAATTCTACTTCCCTGACCTGGACAATAAAAGAGACGAGCTCAGGGCGAGGATCACCTTTCAGAGAGACATAAGGGGCTGTAAACATACTCTCTGGGAAAACAAAGGTGGAAGGGTATGTAATGATTAACAACTCATGGTGTGAATGTGGTTTTATAGGAACTCAAGTTCTTTTGTTCTCCCAATCTGGGATATCTCACCATCAAATGCCGACCACATTACATCCCAAGATAATTTTCTTTGGTTACTGTCACTGCCGTGTATATTCACCCCCAAGCCGACACTGCAACCCCTCTCAAAGAACTACAGTGGACTTCGCACAAACTGGAAACTGCATATCCTGAGGCTGTATTTATTGTAGCTTTGGACTTTAATAAATGAAATCTGAGGAAAACGCTCCCGAAATTCTACCAACACATCTCGTGTTACACACAAATAGAACATGCTTGACCATTGTTACTCTACCTTCTGGAACATCTACGAGTACCCTCCCCCTCCCTCCCTTCAACAAATCAGATCACGCCTCGATCCTGCTCCTCCCCACCTATAAGCAGAAACTTAAACTAGAAACACCCGTGATAAGGACTGTTCAAAGTTGGTCTGAACAATCAGAATCTATGCTTCAAGACTAATCTGATCACCCGGACTGGGAAATGTTCCGGGTCACCTTTGGGAATAACGTTAGTATAGATGTATACACTGACTCTGTGACTGGGTTCATCAGGAAGTGCATAGAGGATGTTGTTCCTACTGGAACGATTAGGACTTATCCAAACCAGAAACAGTGAATAGCTGGCAGCATTCACACAAAGCGCAAACCACCACATTTAACCAGGGCAGGGTACTGGGAACCTGGACGTGTATAAACAGACCATTCCTTAGAATCTGGAAGGTTCACTCCTACTCAGAAACCGTGGATAGAATCACCGTCGGTATGGTTACAGCAGCTAGAGTAATCTTTAGAATCTGGAAGGGCCACTCCTACTCAGAAACCGTGGATAGAATCACCGTCGGTATGGTTACAGCAGCTAGAGTAATCCTTAGAATCTGTAAGGCACACTCCTTCTCTGAAACCGTGGATAGAATCACCGTTGGTATGGTTACAGCAGCTAGAGTAATCCTTAGAATCTGGAAGGTTCACTCCTACTCTGAAACAGTGGTCATAATCACTGTTGGTATGGTTACAGCAGCTAGAGTAATCCTTAGAATCTGGAAGGTTCACTCCTACTCTGAAACCGTGGAAAGAATCACTGTTGATATGGTTACAGCAACTAGAGTAATCCTTAGAATCTAGAAGGGCCTCTCTTGCACTGAAACAGTGTAGAATCAATTTTGGCGGTGGCATCTTATGAGCAAATGCTTGCTAGGATCACTGGTAGAAATGTAAATTATAGAAGCTGGGCGTATATTTGTCATGTTTCTAAGACTGGGAGGTGATTACTTCTGCTTGTGAACCCATTTAGTTCAGTATTGTAGCTTGTGAACCCATTTAGTTCAGTACTGTAGCTTGTAAACCCATTTAATTCTGTACTGTATCTTGTAAACCCATTTAGTTCTGTTTTGAAGCTTGTGAGATAATATGTGCACTGTTTTATTATATTTTTATTTGTTTGTTCTGTGGAAAAAAGGAAAAAGTAAATACAACTTTAATAACAAAGAAAATGTAATAAAAAATGGCCTTGTAGCAATCACTTCTGTCATCATGAAGTGCTTTGAGAGGCTAGTTAGGGATCATATCACCTCCATCTTACCCGACACCATAGACCCACTGCAAATTGCATACCGTCCCAACAGATCCACTGACGACGCAATCGCCCGTTGCGCTGCCCATCCATGACTGCGTGGCCTACCCCACATCTCCAACTCTATTAAATACGTTTGCTTTCAACCCAACAGTGGAGGTCCTGATTAACAACTACGACGAGACAGCCTACAGGGAGGAGGTGAAATCCCTGGTGTAGTCCCTGGGCCGCAGTGGAGGAAATTCGGGTTGGCACCTAAGACCCTCACAAACTTCTACAGATACACCATTGAGAGCATTCTGTGGGGCTGTATCACCACCTGGTTCTGGCAACTGCACCGCCCACAAGCACCCGGTGTCACGGGAAGGCCAAGAAGATCACCAATGACCTCAGCCACCTGAGCCATGTGTTATTCACCCCACTATCATCTAGAAGGCGGAGGCAGTGCAGGTTCATCAAAGCTGGGACCGAGAGACTGAAAAATAGATCTCCAGGTCATCAGACCGTTAAACAGTCACCACTAGCTCGTTCTGATATTTACTAATTTCTTTCTTTTAAAAAAAATGTTTGGTTAGTATATAGCTAGATATAACTGCACTGTTGGAGCTAAAAAAAAAAACATAAGCATTTCGCTGCACCTGCGATAACATCTGCAAATCTGTGTATGTGACCAATGAACTTTGATTTGAAATACTGCTCTCTGTTGCTTCAGAACTGCATTACATAGAATACGTCATCAGATTCCTTGACAGATACGAGTTCCCACCCTCTCACATCTCTGTATCTCAACTTGTTCAACTTCATCTCAAAGTCACAAGACATCCCCCCCCCCCAAAAAAAAAAAAAAAAACAAAAGCCCCACTTTTTTATCAATAAAAAAAATCCCCGTGTGACCACAGCATGTGGGTTCAACCAAGAAAAAACTAAAGAGTAGAGTTTACAGCAGAAAAGAATTTCTGACATTCAGCACGGGATTTGTTCACAGTTCTCACCCTGTAGTCCTGACTGTGGAAATGTCCCAAATGGCATCCTATTCCCTATGGGCTCTGGTCAAAAGTAGTGCACTACATAGGGAATATGGTGTCATTTGGGGCTCAGGCTGTGTGTAATAATGAGGACATTATGGGCCAAACGGGGCCAGACTCAGCAGCCAGTCAGAAAGGCTACTTTGTCGCTAAATCTAGTGAGTAGGAGGGTCACACAACAGGCCCTGTATATATGGCCGTAAAAAATCACTTTGCCCTCATAAGAGTAAACACAGACAGTGGTTATATTTGTCCGTCCACTCGGGATACACAACAACAAGAATTAAATAGCAGTCTTGGTCTGGGCGAATTTGAGACAAGGTAAAGACTCTAATTCAAAGTATGTATTTATAGAGTGGTGTTTGTTGGGGAGAAAAAGAGAGAGACAGTAAACTAGTAAGATTAAAGAGAGAGAGAGAGAGAGAGAGAGAGAGAGAGAACTTAGTAGCTTTTCAATTTGGGATATTTATAAATATATATGCAATTTTCCTGCCTGAATGAATTTTTGTATGTACAATCTGTCAGGTTGACTTGTTACTTGTCACTCCATGTTAAAAACCCACTGTCTGAGCACACAGGGAAGGGACTGGTCTCAAATGGCACCCTATTCCCTTTATAGTGCACTACTTTTGACTAGGGCCCATAGGACGCTGGTCAAAAGTAGTGCACTATAAAGGGAATAGGGTGCCATTTGAGACACTTGCCCGTATGCATGTGAACTTTACTGAGGTTCAGTTTGATTCTGTCTATCTCTCTCTGCTTATAAACCTTCCTCACAAACTATGACAGTTCTGTTCCACAGCAGTGTGTATGTATGTGTGTGTGTGTGTGTGTGTGTGTGTGTGTGTGTGTGTGTGTGTGTGTGTGTGTGTGTGTGTGTGTGTGTGTGTGTGTGTGTGTGTGTATGTGTGTGTGTGTGTGTGCGTGTGTGTGTGTGTGTGTGTGTGTGTGTGTGTGTATGTGTGTGTGTGTGTGAGAGCCATGATTGTTCTCTTCCACAGCAGCAGCAATGTGTGTGTACTTGTGTGTTTGTGTATTTGTATGTTTGTGTGTGTATATTGGTGTATATATGTGTGTGTGTGTGTGTGTGAGAGAGAGAGAGCCATGACTGTTCTCTTCCACAGCAGCAGCATTGTGTGTGTGTGTGTGTGTGTGTGTGTGTGTGTGTGTGTGTCTGATCCACAGAAGCACACCTCTGTGGTTTCAACATTACCAATATCATTACTGGTAGTCTGAATAACTTATCCGTGTTATTGAGTTGTGCAGATATGGGTCCCTGGGGCAGGAGGCCTGAGCCATGAGGAGATTGGTCAAAGGTACACGGGCGTGTACTGAGCCAGGTGGGCAGGGCCGGGGTGGGGTGGAGAGGCAGGGCCGGGGTGGGGTGGAGAGGCAGGGCCGGGGTGGGGTGGAGAGGCAGGGCCGGGGTGGGCCAGAGGGTGGAGAGGCAGGGCCGGGGTGGGCCAGAGGGTGGAGAGGCAGGGCCAGGGTGGGCCAGGGGGTGGAGAGGCAGGGCCTGGGTGGGCCATGGGGTGGAGAGGCAGGGCCGGGGTGGGCCAGGGGGTGGAGAGGCAGGGCCGGGGTGGGCCATGGGGTGGAGAGGCAGGGCAGGGGTGGGCCAGGGGTTGGAGAGGCAGGGCAGGGGTGGGCCAGGGGGTGGAGAGGCAGGGCAGGGGTGGGCCAGGGGGTGGAGAGGCAGGGCCGGGGTGGGACAGAGGGTGGAGAGGCAGGGCCGGGGTGGGCCAGGGGGTGGAGAGGCAGGGCCGGGTGGGCCATGGGGTGGAGAGGCAGGGCAGGGGTGGGGTGGAGAGGCAGGGCAGGGGTGGGCCAGGGGGTGGAGAGGCAGGGCCGGGGTGGGCCAGGGGGTGGAGAGGCAGGGCAGGGGTGGGCCAGGGGGTGGAGAGGCAGGGCCGGGGTGGGCCAGGGGGTGGAGAGGCAGGGCAGGGGTGGGCCAGGGGGTGGAGAGGCAGGGCAGGGGTGGGCCAGGGGGTGGAGAGGCAGGGCAGGGGTGGGCCAGGGGGTGGAGAGGCAGGGCAGGGGTGGGCCAGGGGTGGGCCAGGGGGTGGAGAGGCAGGGCAGGGGTGGGCCAGGGGGTGGAGAGGCAGGGCCGGGGTGGGCCAGGGGGTGGAGAGGCAGGGCAGGGGTGGGCCAGGGGGTGGAGAGGCAGGGCTGGGGTGGGCCAGGGGGTGGAGAGGCAGGGCTGGGGTGGGCCAGGGGGTGGAGAGGCAGGGCAGGGGTGGGCCAGGGGTGGGCCAGGGGGTGGAGAGGCAGGGCTGGGGTAGTGACAGAAACTGACTGGCCGTAGGGCAGTTGGGAAATGCCAGATGGGCTGAATTCTCATTATTTAGATAATAATGGAGGCCTCAATAAAGAAAACAAAATTGTCCGGGTTGATTTCTGGTCTCAGTCCGTCCCTGGGTAGGCAGGTGGACGTCAGGAGGGATTAGGGTTGGCTGAAGTCCCTTTATGGGAGACGAGAGGAGGCTCAGGGGGAAAGAAAACGAAACAACACCACAGTCACAAAGAGTGTACAGCCCGTTATGGGCCATGAAAGCAGCTTTGACCCCTTCTCTCTTTTTCTCTCTCTCTTTTTCTCTTTTTCTCTCGCTCGCTCACACTCTCTCTCTTTCTCAATCTCTCTCTCGCTCTTTCTTTCTTTCTCTCACTCTCACTCTCTCTCTCTCAGTGTCTCTCTCTCTCTCTGTCCGTCTCTCTCTTTCATTCTCTAACCGCTCTCTCGACCCCCCCCCCCCTCTTTACTAATTATGACATTACCTATTAGTTAATAGTGATTATTTTGACATTATCTGTCAGGGTTGATAGTTAGATAGCCTCTCAGCTGCTGACAGAGAGCTGGCTGGGAACTACATTGCAGAGAAAAATATAAGCTTGTCTCCAGAGTCGGCTGGGACAGGGCAACAATGCAGGGTGTGCTGTGGTGTGCCCTGAGAAAGAAACTGTGTGGACAGACAGTCACAGTGGGGTTCGAAATTATTGACACCCTTCCTGATTTACAGTTTTTCTCAATTGCTAAAACACAATTTCTGAAACTTTGCTCCATTTCCTGAAAACATTAAACACAAAACCTCATCTTCAAGCACTATTTACATAACCTCTGACTCCTCTCGCAAAATGAAACATTCGCCTCAAAACAGTTTTACCTGTGTTCAAAATCAAACACTGCTCTCAAATCATAAACCAAGTGATCAAAATGATAAACACTCTCAAGCAGTCAGTAAACAATACACCGCAAAATAGAAAACACATTGTTCAAAACATACAATTCTCAGGGATAAGTACATTTTTAATCTAAAGAAATATTCATATTTTCCGTCATTGTCTTTTGATGAACGAAAACATGTTCTATCATAGGAGCTCAAAATGGATCAGAAATTACTACTCTGCTTTGCTCTTTGTAATTTAGTTTTTTGTTCTTCCTCCTCCTTGTACCCCTATTTTTACAGTCCTGTACCCTGCATCTCACAAACTTGTCCTTTGTCTCTGTGATACTGTAATTCTTGTTCTTTGTTGATATGAACCTGCAACCAGTCAAAATCTATTGAGCAGTCAGTACTGTTAATAAATGGAAAGCACAATGTTCAGGGCCATACAATTCATCCATTGTACAGTATACAGCCTACAATGCATTGTACTACAGTATCCATTCTCAGACTTTCTCCTTCCCATCTTCAACAACCTGTTTGCTCTCTGTACTGACTTATATTGGTTGTGTCGCATCATTTGAAACAGGTTAAATCCATTTTGAGTGGTTGTGTTCAATCAATGACATATGTTCTCTATTTGTATTTGATTGTTGCCACTTGTGTTTACCAGTATGGATGACATGTGCATTAGAGTGCAGAATGTGTTTTGAGAATGAGAATGTGTTTAGAGTTTTGCTGAAAAGTGTAAGTGAGATCTGCAAATTGTGTTTTATCATGTGAAATGGTTTAAGGTATTGACAACAGACTGCATAATTAGCTAAATGAGTCCAGGCAACTGAGAACTTTGTTCAGCCAATGGGTTTTAGTGTTTTAGCAATTGAGAAAAACTGTAATAAAGCAGTTAACATCCCAAAATGCTTAGGGTCATGTATAAAAATACTGGGCAGGCCATTATTTTGGCTACCCTGGCTATGCCCCCATAGGATGACAATGCCCCCATCCACAGAGCACAAGTGGTCACTGAATGGTTTGATGAGCATGAAAACAACGTAAACCATAGGCCACGTCCGTCTCAGTCACCAGATCTCAACCCAATTGAACACTTAGGGGAGATTCTGGTGTGGTTTCTGAGACAGTTATCCACCATCAACAAAACACCAAATGATGGAATTTCTCGTGGAAGTATGGTGTCACATCCCTCCAATAGAGTTCCAGACACTTGTAGAATCTATGCCAAGGTGCTTGGAAGCTGTTCTGGCAATTGCTCAGAGAAATAGATTTTGTTTAACAAGTAATAATTTAGTTTCTCAAAAAGATAGGGTTCAAAATGGGTGCTGTTTTTCTCGCAAAGTGAGATATTGAAAAAAACTAATATTTATTGTTAAACAAAATCTCTTTCTCTGAGCAACTGTATTAGTATAAAATAAAATAATTTCCAAAATGTTTGGAGCACACAATATAGCTCAGTATATAGATTTTCTGCTCACCTTTAAACAGGGTGTCAATCATTTCATACCCCACTGTATATATTCTCCTTCGAGATAGTGGCATTTAGCTAGCGGATCATTCTCTGGTTCATTCTTCCCCCTCGGTCTTTGTCCTCTCCAATGTAAGGAAGGAGGGAGCAGTGGCCCTACAGAACACCCAGTGGAGAGAGAGAGAGAGAGAGAGAGAGAGAGAGAGAGAGAGAGAGAGAGAGAGAGAGAGAGAGAGAGCTGAATGGAATGTCTCTGATTCTCAATGTTCCGTCTCAGAACACATGATAACATGGAACTTCTATCGTAAGGTGAGTACACATTCTATGGATTCACACACCTGCTATTAGATATTACATTCCTAATACATGTTTTTATATGACATATCTGTTTAATTAACATGTATTTTCATGACATAGCGTAAATATTTCCTTACATACTTGACTCATTTAGGTTTATCCCGTGGATAAAAGTTGTCAAGTTAAGTTTTGGCTAGAGTCGTGAGTCATGTGGCAGGTTTAGGGCGTAGTTATAGAGCCAGTGGGCATCAGGAGAAAAACGACAAGCAACAGTACTCTTCTGTCAGGCAGGTGATTAAGGAGGAGGCATAAAATAATTAAGTGATTGAAGGAAGGAATAATCAACACTATCAATTGTCTCTCCTAAACACAGCACAGCTCTGTAACAGGGAATCACTCACTAACAGGTAAGCAGACAAACAAATATTGATGTATTGATTATCTGGCAGAGTAATGATAGTGATTTTGGGCCGTTTTAAAAGAAGACTGCAAACTTGTTACCCAGTGGTGCGGAACTCTTGGAGTTAGCGTGCCTCGTGTAAGAATGTTACTGATAGGGACAGTCCATGACGTAGCTTATGGATTTTACCGTGGACTTACAAAGAGCACGGTTTGCATATAGAAGACTTCATGAAATACATGGAAACTGATCAAGGTTTATTGATGATGTTTCTGATATTATACCGCTGATCTTTCAAACTGTGGTAAAGACAGACAGCTTTAAATGCATTTTCTTCAATGTAACTTTTGATCTTATTAGAAAGTAATGTTCTTGAACATCATGTCGTCAGGAATGAGTCAGTGTTAGGGATGACCCCCCCCCCCCCTCGCTGATACCCTTTTCTCTCTCTACCTTCTCTCATTACACCCCCCCCCCTCTCTTCCTCCCACTACCCCTGACCCCTGACCCCAGTAGAAGGATGACCTGCCACTCATTGAGCTCCTTTGTACGGAGCCTGTCCAGGAGAAAACCTCTGGAGCCCGAGGGAGAGGAGTCCACTTTCAACCGCTGTCTGACCACCCTGGACCTGGTGGCCCTAGGGGTGGGGAGTACCCTGGGGGCAGGGGTCTACGTTCTCTCTGGAGAGGCATGGATACATCTTCTTCTTAGTAAACTCATTTATTTTAATTTAACACTGTTGACTTGGTGGCCCTGGGGGGTGGGGATTACCTTGGGGGCGATATATGGATACATCTCTGATTGTTGCACTTATCCTTTTATCCTCTTTTTTAACACTTACCTGTCAACACTTTTAATACTTTAATACTTAGCCATATGTAACACTTTAATGTAACACTTTAATGGAACACTTTAATGTAACACTTTAATGTAACACCTTAATGTAACACTTTAATGTAACACCTTAATGTAACACTTTAATGTAACACCTTAATGTAACACTTTAATGTAACACTTTAATGTAACACCTTAATGTAACACTTTAATGTAACACCTTAATGTAACACTTTAATGTAACACTTTAATGTAACACCTTAATGTAACACTTTAATGTAACACCTTAATGTAACACTTTAATGTAACACCTTAATGTAACACTTTAATGTAACACCTTAATGTAACACTTTAATGTAACACCTTAATGTAACACTTTAATGTAACACCTTAATGTAACACTTTAATGTAACACCTTAATGTAACACCTTAATGTAACACTTTAATGTGACACTTTAATGTAACACTTTAATGTAACACTTTAATGTAACACCTTAATGTAACACTTTAATGTAACACTTTAATATAACACTTTAATGTAACACTTTAATATAACACTTTCATGTAACACTTTAATGTAACACTTTAATGTAACACTTTAATGTAACACTTTAATGTAACACTTTAATGTAACACCTTAATGTAACACTTTAATGTAACACCTTAATGTAACACTTTAATGTGACACTTTAATGTAACACTTTAATGTAACACCTTAATGTAACACTTTAATGTAACACTTTAATGTAACACTTTAATGTAACACTTTAATGTAACACCTTAATGTAACACTTTAATGTAACACTTTAATATAACACTTTAATGTAACACCTTAATGTAACACTTTAATGTAACACTTTAATGTAACACTTTAGTGTAACACTTTAATGTAACACTTTAATGTAACACTTTAATGTAACACTTTAATGTAACACCTTAATGTAACACTTTAATGTAACACTTTAATGTAACACTTTAATGTAACACCTTAATGTAACACTTTAATGTAACACTTTAATGTAACACCTTAATGTAACACTTTAATGTAACACTTTAATGTAACACTTTAATGTAACAATTTAATGTTTCACTTGAATGTAAGAATTCTACGTAACACTTTATTGTAACACTTTATTGTAACACCTTATTGTAACACTTTAATGTAACACCTTAATGTAACACTTTAATGTAACACTTTAATGTAACACCTTAATGTAACACTTTAATGTAACACTTTAATGTAACACTTTAATGTAACACTTTAATGTTTCACTTGAATGTAAGAATTCTACGTAACACTTTATTGTAACACTTTATCGTAAAACTTTAACCTAACATTTAACCTAACCATGTCATGAGTATATCAGGGCCACCTATTGAGATGTGCCTTTTGTTCAGTAAAACAAATCGAATCAAATTTTATTTGTCACATGTGCCGAATACAACAGGTGAAATAATTACTTACAATCCAGTAACCAACAATGCAGTTTTAAGACAAATAAGTGTTAAGTAAAAAATAAGAAATAAAATTTACAAATAATTAAAGAGCAGCATAACAACAATAACAATAGCGAAGATATATACAGGGTATTACGGTACTGAGTCAATGTGGAGGATATATACAGGGGGGTACCGGTACAGAGTCAATGTGGAGGCTATATACAGGGGGTACCGGTACAGAGTCAATGTGGAGGATATATACAGTGGGTACCGGTACAGAGTCAATGTGGAAGATATATACAGTGGGTACCGGTACAGAGTCAATGTGGAAGATATATACAGGGGGCACCGGTACAGAGTCAATGTGGAGGCTATATACAGGGGGTACCGGTACAGAGTCAATGTGGAGGCTATATACAGGGGGTACCGGTACAGAGTCAATGTGGAGGCTATATACAGGGGGTACCAGTACAGAGTCAATGTGCGGGGGCACCGGTTAGTCGAGGTAATCGAGGTAATAGGTACAGTACATGTAGGTAGAGTTAACGTGACTATGCATAGATGATAAACAGAGAATAGCAGCGTAAAAGGGAGGGATTTCATTTGTTTTTGAAAAACTTACCCCAACCAGTGATACACTTCCTCATTCTCGCTGTGCAGTACGGGTGCTCTGAAAAAACATGAACAAGTGCTCCGGAAATAACCAAATATGTCAAACGCTTTCAGTATAGTGATGCAGGTCTCCAGAAGGTGTACACATGAAATTGTAAATAATGCACAATGAGGATGGGGAAGTGAATTGTTGGTTGTGGTAAGTAAAAATAAAAAACGAAATCGCAAAAACAGTGTCTGGACCTTTCTCTAATATTTTAGGGAGTTTCCCTAGCCACTGGGCTTCTGCATCTGCATTGCTTGTTCTTTAGGGTTTTGGCCTTGTATCTGGAAACAGCTGATGTAAAAAGGGATTTATAAAATCGATTTAATTGATAATGACATCTATTAGGTTGCTAGGACGTCGTCAGGTCCCAGCATCATCATATCCTTCTTCATCGCTGCCGTGGCCTCCATCTTTGCCGGCTTGTGCTATGCTGAGTTCGGGGCCCGCGTCCCCAAAACGGGGTCTGCGTATCTGTACAGCTATGTGACGGTGGGAGAGCTACTGGCGTTTATTACTGGATGGAATCTGTTGCTGTCCTACGTCATAGGTAAGATACAACTGCATACTACTTCATTCTACTTCAGGAGTTTTCCTAGCTATGATTTTGGGAGTGAACTATTCCTATCTGATCTACACTCACAGGCCAGTTTATTAGGCACGCCACCCCATTCACGAAAATGTATTTCTCCTATAGACAGTCACGTGGCTGTGGCTTGCTATATAAAGCAGGCAGACGGGCATCGAGGCATTCAGTTACTGATCGATTGAACGTTAGAATGGGCAAAACGTGTGACCTAAGCGACTTTGATAATGTTATGATCGTCGGTGCCAGGTGCGCCGGACTCAGTATCTCAGAAACAGCCACCCTCCTGAGCTTTTCACGCATGACAGTGTCTAGGGTTTACCAAGAAGGATGCAACAAACACAAAACATCCAGTCAGAGGCAGTCCTGTGGGTGAAAATAGCTTGTTGATGAGAGAGGTCAAAGGAGAATGGCAAGAATCATGCAAGGATACAAAGTGAGAAAAATAAAGATCCTGTCCAAATATAAAGATCCAGTCCATTTAAAGAATTGTAGGCCCATTACACTTCAGTGTTGTAATGCAAAAATTCTAGCAAAATGTATAGAATTTAAAAGGTATTGTCAGACATTATTCATTCTAATCAGACAGGGTTTTTACATGGACGATACATTGAAGATAATATAAGGCATGTAGCAGAAACAAAAAAACACTATAAAAAATCTGGGAATCCAGGCCTGCTCTTCATAGCAGACTTTGAAAGGGCTTTCGATTAAGTACGACTGGAGTTTATATATAAATGCCTGGAACATTTACTTTTTTGAGAATCTCTTATAAAATGGGTTAAAATCATGTATAGTAACCCTAGGTGTAAAATAGTAAATAATGGCTACTTCTCAGAAAGTTTTAAACTGTCAAGAGGAGTAAAACAAGGTTGTCCACTATCGCCATATCTATTTATTGTGGCCATCGAAATGTTAGCTATTCAAATCAGATCCAACAATAATATTAAGGGAATAGAAATCCATGGCTAGAAAAACAAAGGTGTCATTGTACGCTGATGATTCACGTTTTCTTTTAAATCCACAATTAGAATCTCCCCACAGCCTCATAGAGGATCTAGATACTTTTTCTAACCTCTCTGGATTACAACCAGACTATGATCAGTTTATTATGTATCGGATCTCACAACAATACTACTTTTACATTACCGCGTAGTTTACCAATAAAATGGTCTGGTGGTGACGTGGACATACTCGGTATACATATCCTGAAAGAAAGAAAGGATCTCATTACAATACGTTTTAAGAGAACGTTTGCAAAAAAATGGATAAGATCTTGTTACCATGGAAAGGAAAACACCTGTCCATTTGTGGAAAAATCACCCTGATTAACTCTAGTCATATCCCAGTTAACCCTGATTAACTCTTTAGTCATATCCCAGTTGACCCTGATTAACTCTCTAGTCATATCCCAGTTTACCCTGATTAACTCTTCAGTCATATCCCAGTTTACCCTGATTAACTCTTTAGTCACATCCCAGTTTACCCTGATTAACTCTAGTCATATCCCAGTTTACCCTGATTAACTCTCTAGTCATATCCCAGTTTACCCTGATTAACTCTTTAGTCATATCCCAGTTTACCCTGATTAACTCTTTAGTCATATCCCAGTTTACCTTGATTAACTCTCTAGTCATATCCCAGTTTACCCTGATTAACTCTCTAGTCATATCCCAGTTTACCCTGATTAACTATTTAGTCATATCCCAGTTTACCCTGATTAACTCTCTAGTCATATCCCAGTTTACCCTGATTAACTCTCTAGTCATATCCCAGTTTACCCTGATTAACTCTTTAGTCACATCCCAGTTTACCCTGATTAACTCTTTAGTCATATCCCAGTTTACCTTGATTAACTCTTTAGTCACATCCCAGTTTACCCTGATTAACTATTTAGTCACATCCCAGTATACCCTGATTAACTCTTTAGTCATATCCCAGTTTACCCTGATTAACTCTTTAGTCACATCCGAGTTTACCCTGATGAACTATTTAGTCATATCCCAGTTTACCTTGATTAACTCTTTAGTCACATCCCAGTTTACCCTGATTAACTATTTAGTCACATCCCAGTTTACCCTGATTAACTCTTTAGTCATATCCCAGTTTACCCTGATTAACTATTAAGTCACATCCCAGTTTACCCTGATTAACTATTAAGTCATATCCCAGTTTACCCTGATTAACTATTAAGTCATATCCCAGTTTACCCTGATTAACTATTAAGTCATATCCCAGTTTACCCTGATTAACTATTAAGTCACATCCCAGTTTACCCTGATTAACTATTTAGTCACATCCCAGTTTACCCTGATTAACTCTTTAGTCACATCCGAGTTTACCCTGATGAACTATTTAGTCATATCCCAGTTTACCTTGATTAACTCTTTAGTCACATCCCAGTTTACCCTGATTAACTATTTAGTCACATCCCAGTTTACCCTGATTAACTCTTTAGTCATATCCCAGTTTACCCTGATTAACTATTAAGTCACATCCCAGTTTACCCTGATTAACTCTTTAGTCATATCCCAGTTTACCCTGATTAACTATTTAGTCATATTGTCAGAGTAACAAAGAGATAAGAGTAACAATCACTGATTTACTCAATCCAAAACATAACAAAATCCCGTTCCAAACCAGGACAAAACAAGACTCAAAATACAACACACCGGAATACACGAAAGACAATCACGCACAAAACAGAAAGGGAAACCAGAGGGTTAAATAAGGAACATCATTATGAGATGGGGAACCAGGTGTGTAAAACAGACAAAACAAAAGGAAAAATGAAACATGGATCGATGGAGTTTCAACCAGGAGGTGCTACTGTGCTCTTAAAAACAACCCCACAGCAGTTAAGTTAGCTGATAATTAAGAGCCTAGATAGTTGGAGTCATTTACCTAAGGTTAACCAATCACATTTTTGCCTAGACTTAACCAATCACATTTTTGCCTAGACTTAACCAATCACATTTATATCTACCCTCTAGGGCGCTCTCTGCGCTCTGGGTATGTATGATATGACACAACACAGTAAAATTATGATTCAAAATGAACTCTCTTCTCTTACCGTTATCTTCTCAGGGATGTTTTTTTATATATATATATTTTTTAACCTTTATTTATTTATGAACAATGATGGCCTAGGAACAATGGGTTAACTGCCTTGTTCAGGGGCAGAACGACAGATTTTTTACCTTGTCAGCTCGGGGATCCAACGCTCTAACCACTAGGCTACCTGCCACCCCATCTGTATGACACTACGTGATAAAACGATGAGTACTGATTGATGGATTGACTGTGTAGCACTTTACACACGTCTCTATATATGGTTCGAAGATGAAAAACGCCTAAATTGGAACGTAGTGGGCTGTACTGCTCTGAATGGCGTTTTGACTGATAGCACCTCTTGACTGATAGCACCTCTTGACTGATAGCACCTCTTGACTGATAGCACCTCTTGACTGATAGCACCGCTTGACTGATAGCACCTCTTGACTGATAGCACGGCTTGACTGATAGCACCTCTTGACTGATAGCACCTCTTGACTGATAGCACCGCTTGACTGATAGCACCGCTTGACTGATAGCACATCATTACTGATAGCACCGCTTGACTGATAGCACTGCTTGACTGATAGCACCTCTTGACTGATAGCACCGCTTGACTGATAGCACCGCTTGACTGATAGCACCTCTTGACTGATAGCACCTCTTGACTGATAGCACCTCTTGACTGATAGTACCTCTTGACTGATAGCACCTCTTGACTGATAGCACCGCTTGACTGATAGCACCTCTTGACTGATAGCACGGCTTGACTGATAGCACCGCTTGACTGATAGCACCTCTTGACTGATAGCACGGCTTGACTGATAGCACCTCTTGACTGATAGCACCTCTTGACTGATAGCACCGCTTGACTGATAGCACCGCTTGACTGATAGCACATCATTACTGATAGCACCGCTTGACTGATAGCACTGCTTGACTGATAGCACCTCTTGACTGATAGCACCGCTTGACTGATAGCACCGCTTGACTGATAGCACCTCTTGACTGATAGCACCTCTTGACCGATAGCACCTCTTGACTGATAGCACCTCTTGACTGATAGCACCGCTTGACTGATAGCACCTCTTGACTGATAGCACGGCTTGACTGATAGCACCTCTTGACTGATAGCACCTCTTGACTGATAGCACCGCTTGACTGATAGCACCGCTTGACTGATAGCACATCATTACTGATAGCACCGCTTGACTGATAGCACTGCTTGACTGATAGCACCTCTTGACTGATAGCACCGCTTGACTGATAGCACCGCTTGACTGGTAGCACATCATTACTGATAGCACCGCTTGACTGATAGCACCTCTTGACTGATAGCACCTCTTGACCGATAGCACCTCTTGACTGATAGCACCTCTTGACTGATAGCACCTCTTGACTGATAGCACCGCTTGACTGATAGCACCGCTTGACTGATAGCACATCATTACTGATAGCCCCGCTTGACTGATAGCACTGCTTGACTGATAGCACCTCTTGACTGATAGCACCGCTTGACTGATAGCACCGCTTGACTGATAGCACCTCTTGACTGATAGCACCTCTTGACCGATAGCACCTCTTGACTGATAGCACCTCTTGACTGATAGCACCGCTTGACTGATAGCACCTCTTGACTGATAGCACGGCTTGACTGATAGCACCTCTTGACTGATAGCACCTCTTGACTGATAGCACCGCTTGACTGATAGCACCGCTTGACTGATAGCACATCATTACTGATAGCACCGCTTGACTGATAGCACTGCTTGACTGATAGCACCTCTTGACTGATAGCACCGCTTGACTGATAGCACCGCTTGACTGGTAGCACATCATTACTGATAGCACCGCTTGACTGATAGCACCTCTTGACTGATAGCACTGCTTGACTGATAGCACCGCTTGACTGATAGCACCGCTTGACTGATAGCACCTCTTGACTGATAGCACCTCTTGACCGATAGCACTGCTTGACTGATAGCACCGCTTGACCGATAGCACCGCTTGACCGATAGCACTGCATGCAACAAGACGTTTTTTCCCTCATTTTCTTCTGCTAATTGGGTAACTTTTGCAAAAAGAAAATCTGTCTGAGTTGAGGGAAATTCTGTAAATTAAAAGGACTCTGTGTATTTTGAAAGATGAGACGTTGAGGATTATAATAAATACCACTTTGACGTCAATTACCCCCCTGAGTCCAAATGGGCACTTCACATATCATAAAAACCTCATGTCGTATACAGTGTCAACATTTATGATCACTATGTTTAATGTTACAAGATGACATGGCGTCATACCCTGGGTTGTTCTGAACCGCACCAAAATAAAGATCTGTTTCTCTGAATTGCCCCGTGAAAGCAATCTAAGATCGGATTTTATAACTTAGCTAGTCATGTTGGCTTAAAGAACAAGCTTTCAAATCATGCCCACCAGATTGCGATGTATAATGGGCCGTTTTGGGATTTCATAAACAAGAACAGTAATTGTGTGATGGCGGGGATGCAGGGTTGGGTTCCAAACAAAACAACTACACGTCTGCCTGCTCTAGTTACCCAACTGGCAAAGCTACAGTAGGAGAGTTCTAAAAAGCACCTTATAGTTGAAAACAATAATTACTGAGAAACTGTGGACATGTCTGTTCACTTGGAGACTCCTCTCACTCCTCTCACTCAAACCTTTGTAATTTTCTTGTCTTATGTTGCACCTATCCCACATTTTCCAGGAATATTCTCAACATGTTACTGAATGTATCTGGAGTATTTTCAGATTTCGTTGTCAACAAATGTGGCGAAAAGTACAGTAAATGTAAAATGTGCATAAAATCAACAGTTTAATGTTTGGATTCAGTCTTGTGTCAAGTGAACTGTTGTGTCCTCTCACCTTTGGTTTAATCATTTTCACAGTATCTCTAAACTGTTCCCTTTCAATTGCTACCAGGGTTATGCCTATGCTTTTCATGTGTCTTCTGTAAGAGACATTTGAATTTAGCCCTATCCATAAAGGCCGATTCCCACCAGTTGTAAAGGGTTGATTGATTGATCCAGCTATTGTCATATTGGCTAATCTCCTCTCATCATTATCCTGTCAGGGACGTCAAGTGTGGCGAGGGCTTGGAGCGGAACCTTTGATGACCTCATCGGCAACGTCATGGGGAATTTCTTCAAAGAAAACCTTTACATGGGCTTCCCGGGCCTCGCAGAATACCCAGACTTCTTTGCTGCTGGGCTCATTATGCTCCTGGCAGGTAAACTAAATCAGATTGATTGACTGATTGATCACTGGTTCGTTTAACAGCATAGCGACATTAAAACTGTCTGGTACTGATGATGATGATGATGATGATGAACACGTTTCGTTCACGTGTTTCTGTCCTGTGAAGGTCTGCTGGCCTTCGGTGTCCAGGAATCGGCAATAGTCAACAAGATCTTCACGGCCGTCAACATCCTGGTGCTTCTGTTTGTCATTGTAGCGGGCGTTGTCAAGGGAGACGTCGGTAACTGGCAGATCAGTCAGGAGGTGCTCATCAACGCTACAGCGGAATTACAGTACGCAACCATGTTTCATAACAATACATGAGACATCCTTCATCATACCAAACGTGCTAGAAACTTCAGTGGTTGTTGAACACATTTCTACTGGCAAATGTGTGTGAGCATGTTATAGCCGTGGTATTAGCAGGAAATATTAGCGTGAATCTTTCAACCGAGATATCTGGAAAACCAGGGAAGATTGGGAAAGTTACTAGAATTTTGCAACCCTATATATATATATATATATATATGCAGTTGAAGTCGGAAGTTTACATCCACTTAGGTTGTAGTCATTAAAACTAGTTTACATCCACTTAGGTTGGAGTCATTAAAACTAGTTTACATCCACTTAGGTTGGAGTCAATAAAACTAGTTTACATACACTTAGGTTGGAGTCATTAAAACTAGTTTACATCCACTTAGGTTGGAGTCATTAAAACTAGTTTACATACACTTAGGTTGTAGTCATTAAAACTAGTTTACATACACTTAGGTTGTAGTCATTAAAACTAGTTTTTCAACCACTTTACACATTTCTTATTAACAAACTATAATTTTGGAAAGTCGGTTAGGACATCTACTTTGTGCATGACACAAGTTTTTCACAAGTTTTTCCAACAATTGTTTACAGACAGATTATTTCACTTATAATTCACTGTATCACAATTCCAGTGGGTCAGAAGTTTACATACACTAAGTTGACTGTGCCTTTAAACAGCTTGGGGAATAACAGAAAATGATGTCATGGCTTCTGATAGGCTAACTGACATAATTTGAGTCAATTGGAGGTGTAAATGTGGATGTATTTCAAGGCCTACCTTCAAACTCAGTGCCTCTTTGCTTGACATCATGGGAAAATCAAAAGAAATCAGCCAAGAACTCTGAAAAAAATACAGACCTCCACAAGTCTGGTTCATCCTTGGGAGCAATTTCCAAATGCCTGAAGGTACCACGTTCATCTGTACAAACAATCGTACGCAATTATAAACACCATGGGACCACACAGCCGTCATACCGCTCAGGAAGGAGACGCGTTCTGTCTCCTAGAGATGAACGTGCTTTGGTGCGAAAAGTGCAAATCAATCCCAGAACAACAGCAAAGGACCTTGTGAAGATGCTGTAGAAAACAGGTACAAAATATCTATATCCACATTAAAACGAGTCCTATATCGACATAACCTAAAAGGCCGCTCAGCAAGGAGGAAGCCACTGCTCCAAAACCGCCATGAAAAAGCCAGACTACGGTTTGCAACTACACATGGGGACAAAGATCGTACTTTTTGGAGAAATGTCCTCTGGTCTGATGAAACAAAAATAGAACTGTTTGGCCACAATGACCATTGTTATGTTTGGAGGAAAAAGGGGGACGCTTGCAAGGTGAAGAACACCACCCCAACCGTGAAGCACGGGGGTGGCAGCATCATGTTGTGGGGGTGCTTTGCTGCAGGAGGGACTGGAGCACTTCACAAAATAGATGGCATCATGAGGCAGAAAAATGATGTGGATATATTGAAGCAACATCTCAAGGCATCAGTTAAACTTGGTCGCAAATGCGTCTTCCAAATGGACAATGACCCCAAGCATACTTCCAAAGTTGTGGCAAAATGGCTTAAGTACAACAAAGTCAAGGTATTGGAGTGGCCATCACAAAGCCCTGACCTCAATCCCATAGAAAATGATGTGTGGGCAGAACTGAAAAAGCGTGTGCGAGCAAGGAGGCCTTACAAACCTGACTCAGTTACACCAGCTCTGTCAGGAGGAATGGGCCAAAAACTTATTGTAGGAAGCTTGTGGAAGACTACCCAAAATGGTTGACCCAAGTTAACCAGTTCAAAGGCAATGCTACCAAATACTAATTGAGTGTATGTAAACTTCTGACCTACTAGGAATGTGATGAAAGAAATAAAAGCTGAAATAAATCATTCTCTCTACTATTATTCTGACATTTCACATTCTTAAAATAAAATGGTGATCCTAACTGACCTAAGACAGGGAATTTTGTACTGTGATTAAATGTCAGGAATTGGGAAAAACTGAATTTAAATGTATTTGGCTAAGGTGTATGTACATTTCCGACTTCAACTGTATGTCCTATATTGTGACCTCTCTAGGAACCTAACTTCTACAGTCAGTGCATTCGGAAAGTATTCAGACCCCTTGACTTTTTCCACATTTTGTTACGTTACAGCATAATTCTAAAATGGATGAAATAATGTTTATTTCCCTCATCAATCTACACACAACCCCCCCATAATGACAAAGCAAAAACAAGTTTTTAGAAATTAAAAAAATTAAAACCTAAATATCACATTTACATAAGTATTTTGACCTTTTACTTGAGTCTTCTTGACTCTACAAGCTTGGTACACCTGTGTTTGAGTAGTTTCTCTCATTCTTCTCTGCAGATCCTCTCAAACTCTGTCAGGTTGGATGGGGAGCGTTGCTGTTCAGCTATTTTCAGGTCTCTCCAGAGATGTTAGATCGGGTTCAGGTCCGGGCTCTGACTGGGCCACTCAAGGACATTCAGAGTCTTGATCCGAAGCCACACCTGCGTTGTCTTGGCTGTGTGCTTAAGGTCATTGTCCTGTTGGAAGGCGAACCTTCGCCCCAGTCTGAGGTCCTGAGCGCTCTGGAGCAGGTTTTCATCAAGGATCCCTGTACTTTTCTCCGTTCATCTTTGCATCGATCCTGACTAGTCTCCCAGTCCCTGCCACTGAAACACATCCCCACAGCATGATGCTGCCACCACCATGCTTCACCGTAGGGATGGTGCTAGGTTTCCCCTAGACATGAGGCTTGGCATTCAGGCCAAAGAGTTCAATCTTGTTTTCATCAGACCAGAGAATCTTGTTTCTCCTTTTTGCAAACACCAGCGGGCTACCATGTGCCTTTTACTGAGGAATGGCTTGTTTTGGTACCCTTCCCCAGATCTGTGCCTCGACACAATCCTGTATCTGAGCTCTACGGAGAATTCCTTCCACCTCATGGTTTGGTTTTGGCTCTGACATACACTGTCAACTGTGGCACCTTATTTGGACAGGTGTGTGCCTTTCCAAATCATGTCCAGTCAATATAATTTACCACAGGTGGAATCCAATTAAGTTGTAGAAACATCTCAAGGATGAGCAATAGAAACAGGATGCATCTGAGCTCAATTTTGAGTCTCATTGCAAAATGGTCTGAATACTTATGTAAATAAGGTATTTCTGTTTTTATCTCTCATCATTTTGCAAACATTTCCTGTATTGTGACCTCTCCAGGAACCTAACCTCTACAGTCAACGTGACCAGTATATATGTCCTGTATTGTGACCTCTCCAGGAACCTAACGTCTACAGTCAACGTGACCAGTATATATGTCCTGTATTGTGACCTCTCCAGGAACCTAACCTCTACAGTCAACGTGACCAGTATATATGTCCTGTATTGTGACCTCTCCAGGAACCTAACGTCTACAGTCAACGTGACCAGTATATATGTCCTGTATTGTGACCTCTCCAGGAACCTAACCTCTACAGTCAACGTGACCAGTATATATGTCCTGTATTGTGACCTCTCCAGGAACCTAACCTCTACAGTCAACGTGACCAGTATATATGTCCTGTATTGTGACCTCTCCAGGAACCTAACCTCTACAGTCAACGTGACCAGTATATATGTCCTGTATTGTGACCTCTCCAGGAACCTAACGTCTACAGTCAACGTGACCAGTATATATGTCCTGTATTGTGACCTCTCCAGGAACCTAACCTCTACAGTCAACGTGACCAGTATATATGTCCTGTATTGTGACCTCTCCAGGAACCTAACCTCTACAGTCAACGTGACCAGTATATATGTCCTGTATTGTGACCTCTCCAGGAACCTAACCTCTACAGTCAACGTGACCAGTATATATGTCCTGTATTGTGACCTCTCCAGGAACCTAACCTCTACAGTCAACGTGACCAGTATATATGTCCTGTATTGTGACCTCTCCAGGAACCTAACCTCTACAGTCAACGTGACCAGTATATATGTCCTGTATTGTGACCTCTCCAGGAACCTCTACAGTCAACGTGACCAGTATATATGTCCTGTATTGTGACCTCTCCAGGAACCTAACCTCTAGAGTCAACGTGACCAGTATATATGTCCTGTATTGTGACCTCTCCAGGAACCTAACCTCTACAGTCAACGTGACCAGTATATATGTCCTGTATTGTGACCTCTCCAGGAACCTATCCTCTACAGTCAACGTGACCAGTATATATGTCCTGTATTGTGACCTCTCCAGGAACCTAACCTCTACAGTCAACGTGACCAGTATATATGTCCTGTATTGTGACCTCTCCAGGAACCTAACCTCTACAGTCAACGTGACCAGTATATATGTCCTGTATTGTGACCTCTCCAGGAACCTAACGTCTACAGTCAACGTGACCAGTATATATGTCCTGTATTGTGACCTCTCCAGGAACCTAACCTCTACAGTCAACGTGACCAGTATATATGTCCTGTATTGTGACCTCTCCAGGAACCTAACCTCTACAGTCAACGTGACCAGTATATATGTCCTGTATTGTGACCTCTCCAGGAACCTAACCTCTACAGTCAACGTGACCAGTATATATGTCCTGTATTGTGACCTCTCCAGGAACCTAACCTCTAGAGTCAACGTGACCAGTATATATGTCCTGTATTGTGACCTCTCCAGGAACCTAACCTCTAGAGTCAACGTGACCAGTATATATGTCCTGTATTGTGACCTCTCCAGGAACCTAACGTCTACAGTCAACGTGACCAGTATATATGTCCTGTATTGTGACCTCTCCAGGAACCTAACCTCTAGAGTCAACGTGACCAGTATATATGTCCTGTATTGTGACCTCTCCAGGAACCTAACCTCTACAGTCAACGTGACCAGTATATATGTCCTGTATTGTGACCTCTCCAGGAACCTAACCTCTACAGTCAACGTGACCAGTATATATGTCCTGTATTGTGACCTCTCCAGGAACCTAACCTCTACAGTCAACGTGACCAGTATATATGTCCTGTATTGTGACCTCTCCAGGAACCTAACCTCTACAGTCAACGTGACCAGTATATATGTCCTGTATTGTGACCTCTCCAGGAACCTAACCTCTACAGTCAACGTGACCAGTATATATGTCCTGTATTGTGACCTCTCCAGGAACCTATCCTCTACAGTCAACGTGACCAGTATATATGTCCTGTATTGTGACCTCTCCAGGAACCTAACGTCTACAGTCAACGTGACCAGTATATATGTCCTGTATTGTGACCTCTCCAGGAACCTAACCTCTACAGTCAACGTGACCAGTATATATGTCCTGTATTGTGACCTCTCCAGGAACCTAACCTCTAGAGTCAACGTGACCAGTATATATGTCCTGTATTGTGACCTCTCCAGGAACCTAACCTCTACAGTCAACGTGACCAGTATATATGTCCTGTATTGTGACCTCTCCAGGAACCTAACCTCTACAGTCAACGTGACCAGTATATATGTCCTGTATTGTGACCTCTCCAGGAACCTAACCTCTACAGTCAACGTGACCAGTATATATGTCCTGTATTGTGACCTCTCCAGGAACCTAACCTCTAGAGTCAACGTGACCAGTATATATGTCCTGTATTGTGACCTCTCCAGGAACCTAACCTCTAGAGTCAACGTGACCAGTATATATGTCCTGTATTGTGACCTCTCCAGGAACCTAACGTCTACAGTCAACGTGACCAGTATATATGTCCTGTATTGTGACCTCTCCAGGAACCTAACCTCTAGAGTCAACGTGACCAGTATATATGTCCTGTATTGTGACCTCTCCAGGAACCTAACCTCTACAGTCAACGTGACCAGTATATATGTCCTGTATTGTGACCTCTCCAGGAACCTAACCTCTACAGTCAACGTGACCAGTATATATGTCCTGTATTGTGACCTCTCCAGGAACCTAACCTCTACAGTCAACGTGACCAGTATATATGTCCTGTATTGTGACCTCTCCAGGAACCTAACCTCTACAGTCAACGTGACCAGTATATATGTCCTGTATTGTGACCTCTCCAGGAACCTAACCTCTACAGTCAACGTGACCAGTATATATGTCCTGTATTGTGACCTCTCCAGGAACCTATCCTCTACAGTCAACGTGACCAGTATATATGTCCTGTATTGTGACCTCTCCAGGAACCTAACGTCTACAGTCAACGTGACCAGTATATATGTCCTGTATTGTGACCTCTCCAGGAACCTAACCTCTACAGTCAACGTGACCAGTATATATGTCCTGTATTGTGACCTCTCCAGGAACCTAACCTCTAGAGTCAACGTGACCAGTATATATGTCCTGTATTGTGACCTCTCCAGGAACCTAACCTCTACAGTCAACGTGACCAGTATATATGTCCTGTATTGTGACCTCTCCAGGAACCTAACCTCTACAGTCAACGTGACCAGTATATATGTCCTGTATTGTGACCTCTCCAGGAACCTAACCTCTACAGTCAACGTGACCAGTATATATGTCCTGTATTGTGACCTCTCCAGGAACCTATCCTCTACAGTCAACGTGACCAGTATATATGTCCTGTATTGTGACCTCTCCAGGAACCTATCGTCTACAGTCAACGTGACCAGTATATATGTCCTGTATTGTGACCTCTCCAGGAACCTAACCTCTACAGTCAACGTGACCAGTATATATGTCCTGTATTGTGACCTCTCCAGGAACCTCTACAGTCAACGTGACCAGTATATATGTCCTGTATTGTGACCTCTCCAGGAACCTAACCTCTACAGTCAACGTGACCAGTATATATGTCCTGTATTGTGACCTCTCCAGGAACCTAACCTCTACAGTCAACGTGACCAGTATATATGTCCTGTATTGTGACCTCTCCAGGAACCTAACCTCTACAGTCAACGTGACCAGTATATATGTCCTGTATTGTGACCTCTCCAGGAACCTAACCTCTACAGTCAACGTGACCAGTATATATGTCCTGTATTGTGACCTCTCCAGGAACCTAACCTCTACAGTCAACGTGACCAGTATATATGTCCTGTATTGTGACCTCTCCAGGAACCTAACCTCTACAGTCAACGTGACCAGTATATATGTCCTGTATTGTGACCTCTCCAGGAACCTAACCTCTACAGTCAACGTGACCAGTATATATGTCCTGTATTGTGACCTCTCCAGGAACCTAACCTCTACAGTCAACGTGACCAGTATATATGTCCTGTATTGTGACCTCTCCAGGAACCTAACGTCTACAGTCAACGTGACCAGTATATATGTCCTGTATTGTGACCTCTCCAGGAACCTAACGTCTACAGTCAACGTGACCAGTATATATGTCCTGTATTGTGACCTCTCCAGGAACCTAACCTCTACAGTCAACGTGACCAGTATATATGTCCTGTATTGTGACCTCTCCAGGAACCTAACCTCTACAGTCAACGTGACCAGTATATATGTCCTGTATTGTGACCTCTCCAGGAACCTAACGTCTACAGTCAACGTGACCAGTATATATGTCCTGTATTGTGACCTCTCCAGGAACCTAACCTCTACAGTCAACGTGACCAGTATATATGTCCTGTATTGTGACCTCTCCAGGAACCTAACCTCTACAGTCAACGTGACCAGTATGTATGGGGCTGGAGGGTTCTTCCCGTACGGTTTCGACGGGACAATCTCTGGAGCCGCTACCTGTTTCTACGCCTTCGTAGGCTTCGACTGCATCGCCACAACAAGTAGGCCTACCTGCTTTGATCTTTGAACATGCACAGAGACACTAACCTATATACATCAGAAACATTAATAAAGCCAGGCGCTTCTCCAAGCTTTGTCCATACAGTATCTTTGGTAATGTCTACTCTACTCTACTTTTTTGGGGTGAATGTTTAGGCATATTGTAACAGTCGATATTCTTCATGATTAAACTTTGCTTGCTTAATTGATCGATATTGGCTGATTGATCGACTGATTGACCATTCAACTGACATCGCTGATTAGAGGACATTGTCACAGGCTATACAAACATCGCTGATTCACAAATATTATCAACCATTATCAGATGCAGCCTAAGAGATCGTAATATCAATCCACCCCAATCGACTTATGGACTGATTGATTGACAGTGCTTCATTCATTCATTCATTCATTGTCTCTCTCCAGGTGAGGAGGTGAAGAACCCTCAGAAGTCCATCCCGCTGGGCATCGTGGCGTCTCTCCTCATTTGTTTCCTGGCCTACTTCGCCGTGTCGGCAGCCCTCACTCTGATGATGCCCTACTACATGCTGAATGTTAACAGCCCGCTGCCCGTGGCCTTCATGTACATCGGCTGGGGGCCCGCCAAGTATGTGGTGGCTGTCGGCTCGCTCTGCGCCCTCTCCACCAGGTAGGTAGGAGAACATGTGAAGTCCCTGGTCAGGCATCATTTCAGTCTGTCTGTCTGTCTGTCTGTCTGTCTGTCTGTCTGTCTGTCTGCCTGTCTGTCTGTCTGTCTGTCTGTCTGTCTGTCTGTCTGTCTGTCTGTCTGTCTGTCTGTCTGTCTGTCTGTCTGTCTGTCTGGCTGTCTGTCTGTCTGTCTCCGTTCTAAAACGAGATAAACCATAGTTACCAGGTTGCAAATGATTTGTAAATCTGGCCTCGTATTCTGTTGTCATAGCTGTTTGCTGAGATTGTAACGTGGTCCTGTGCTGAGACTGCATGCCAAATGGCACCCTTATCTCTTTATAGTGCACTACCCTATTGGCCCTGGTCAAAAGTAGTGCACTATATAGGGAATAGGGTGCCATTTGGGGCATAAACCTGAGACTGTAACATGTCTGATTGCTCTCTGTGTCTGTCTGTCTCCTGTACAGTCTGTTGGGTTCCATGTTCCCTATGCCCCGCGTACTGTTTGCTATGGCCAGAGACGGCCTCCTCTTCAAGCCCCTCAGTAAGGTCAGCGCCAGACAAAGTCCTGTCATCGCTACCCTCTCCTCCGGGGTCGTAGCAGGTAACACCCCATCCCTCTCTATCTCTCTCTACCCTCTCCTCCGGGGTCATAGCAGGTAACACCCCATCCCTCTCTATCTCTCTCGCTACCCTCTCCTCCGAGGTCGTAGCAGGTAACACCCCATCCCTCTCTATCTCTCTCTCTACCCTCTCCCCCGGGGTCGAAGCAGGTAACACCCCATCCCTCTCTATCTCTCTCTCTACCCTCTCCCCCGGGGTCGAAGCAGGTAACACCCCATTCCTCTTTATCTCTCTCTACACTCTCCTCCGGGGTCGTAGCAGGTAACACCCCATCCCTCTCTATCTCTCTCTCGTTCTCTTTCTCTCGTAGAGATATGAAGAGTTTGTTGTGTTTGGCTCATGATATATTTTGTGTGATGATTTATCTATGGTAAATACTTGAATGCTTGTTTGTTTTCCTTTCCAGCGATAATGGCCCTGGTGTTTGACCTGAAAGCTCTGGTTGATATGATGTCAATTGGGACACTCTTTGCCTACACACTTGTGGCTATATGCATTCTTATACTTAGGTAAGTAATTTCCCAAATATCCAAACTTAGATAAACAGCCATCGTCTATTTAGCTAAAGAAAAGGTACTAAGTTGACTTTGTAACATCTAGGTACCAAGAGACCCAATCAGAAGACTCAGATCTCCAGATCCTTGAATCAAACACCAAGTTTGTTTGTCTCAAACCGCCATCATTCCCAACACCGGGCACCTCGAAAACAGTCACAAGTTTGACCGTCTTTTCCGGTAAGCACAACGCTTTGACAATAAATCTCAAGTCAATCTGTCTTTAAAGTTGACAAGTAATATTATTCAAAGATGGTCTACATTTTATAGGTGCTGTAGTACCTGCAGTGGGACATTATGTAGCCTTCCACCCTTTCTTTCAGACATTCTTCCATCGGCCTCCTCCCTGATCAGTTGTTATTCTCTCACTCCCTTTCCTCTCTCTCTGTTTAGTTGTTCTTCTCTCACCCCCTTTCCTCTCTCTCTCTGTTCAGTTGTTTTTCCCTCACCCCCTTCCTCTCTCTCTCTGTTCAGTTGTTTTTCTCTCACCCCCTTCCTCTCTCTCTGTTTAGTTGTTCTTCTCTCACCCCCTTCCTCTCTCTCTGTTCAGTTGTTGTTCTCTCACCCCCTTCCTCTCTCTCTGTTCAGTTGTTCTTCTCTCACCCCCTTTCTCTCTCTCTGTTCAGTTGTTCTTCTCTCACTCCCTTCCTCTCTCTCTGTTCAGTTGTTGTTCTCTCACCCCCTTCCTCTCTCTCTGTTCAGTTGTTCTTCTCTCACCCCCTTCCTCTCTGTTCAGTTGTTCTTCTCTCACCTCCTTCCTCTCTCTCTCTGTTCAGTTGTTTTTCTCTCACTCCCTTACTCTCTCTCTGTTCAGTTGTTCTTCTCTCACCCCCTTCCTCTCTCTCTCTGTTCAGTTGTTCTTCTCTCACCCCCTTCCTCTCTCTCTCTGTTCAGTTGTTTTTCTCTCACTCCCTTACTCTCTCTCTGTTCAGTTGTTGTTCTCTCACCCCCTTCCTCTCTCTCTGTTCAGTTGTTCTTCTCTCACCCCCTTCCTCTCTCTCTGTTCAGTTGTTGTTCTCTCACCCCCTTTCTCTCTCTCTGTTCAGTTGTTCTTCTCTCACCCCCTTCCTCTCTGTTCAGTTGTTCTTCTCTCACCCCCTTCCTCTCTCTCTGTTCAGTTGTTGTTCTCTCACCCCCTTTCTCTCTCTCTGTTCAGTTGTTCTTCTCTCACCCCCTTCCTCTCTGTTCAGTTGTTCTTCTCTCACCCCCTTCCTCTCTCTCTGTTCAGTTGTTCTTCTCTCACCCCTTCCTCTCTCTCTCTGTTCAGTTGTTTTTCTCTCACCCCCTTCCTCTCTGTTCAGTTGTTCTTCTCTCACCTCCTTCCTCTCTCTCTCTGTTCAGTTGTTGTTCTCTCACCCCCTTCCTCTCTCTCTCTGTTCAGTTGTTTTTCTCTCACCCCTTCCTCTCTCTCTCTGTTCAGTTGTTCTTCTCTCACCCCCTTCCTCTCTCTCTGTTCAGTTGTTCTTCTCTCACCTCCTCTCTCTCTGTTCAGTTGTTCTTCTCTCACCCCTTCCCCTCACTCTCTGTTCAGTTGTTCTTCTCTCACCCCCCTCCTCTCTCTCTCTGTTCAGTTGTTCTTCTCTCACCCCTTCCTCTCTCTCTCTGTTCAGTTGTTCTTCTCTCACCCCCTTCCTCTCTCTCTGTTCAGTTGTTCTTCTCTCACCCCTTCCTCTCTCTCTCTGTTCAGTTGTTTTTCTCTCACCCCCTTCCCCTCTCTCTCTGTTCAGTTGTTTTTCTCTCACCCCCTTCCCCTCTCTCTCTGTTCAGTTGTTCTTCTCTCACTCCCTTCCTCTCTCTCTGTTCAGTTGTTGTTCTCTCACTCCCTTCCTCTCTCTGTTCAGTTGTTCTTCTCTCACCCCCCTCCTCTCTCTCTCTGTTCAGTTGTTTTTCTCTCACCCCTTTCCTCTCTGTTCAGTTATTCTTCTCTCACCCCCTTCCCCTCTCTCTCTGGTCAGTTGTTTTTCTCTCACCCCCTTCCCCTCTCTCTCTGTTCAGTTGTTCTTCTCTCACCCCTTCCCCTCATGCTCTGTTCAGTTGTTCTTCTCTCACCCCCTTCCCCTCTCTCTCTGTTCAGTTGTTCTTCTCTCACTCCCTTCCTCTCTCTCTGTTCAGTTGTTGTTCTCTCACTCCCTTCCTCTCTCTGTTCAGTTGTTCTTCTCTCACCCCCCTCCTCTCTCTCTCTGTTCAGTTGTTCTTCTCTCACCCCTTCCTCTCTCTCTCTGTTCAGTTGTTCTTCTCTCACCCCCTTCCTCTCTCTCTGTTCAGTTGTTTTTCTCTCACCCCCTTCCCCTCTCTCTCTGTTCAGTTGTTCTTCTCTCACCCCTTCCTCTCTCTCTCTGTTCAGTTGTTCTTCTCTCACCCCCTTCCTCTCTCTCTGGTCAGTTGTTTTTCTCTCACCCCCTTCCCCTCTCTCTCTGTTCAGTTGTTCTTCTCTCACCCCTTCCCCTCTCTCTCTGTTCAGTTGTTTTTCTCTCACCCCCTTCCTCTCTCTCTGTTCAGTTGTTCTTCTCTCACCCCCTTTCTCTCTCTCTGTTCAGTTGTTCTTCTCTCACCCCCTTTCTCTCTCTCTGTTCAGTTGTTCTTCTCTCACCCCCTTCCTCTCTCTGTTCAGTTGTTATTCTCTCACCCCCTTCCTCTCTCTGTTCAGTTGTTCTTCTCTCACCATCTTCCTCTATCTCTCTGTTCAGTTGTTCTTCTCTCACCCCCTTTCTCTCTCTCTTTTCAGTTGTTCTTCTCTCACCCCCTTACTCTCTCTCTCTCTCTCTCTCTCTCTCTCTCTCTCTCTCTCTCTCTCTCTCTCTCAATTCAATTCAATTCAAGGGTTTTATTGGCATGGGAAACATGTGTTAACATTGCCAAAGCAAGTGAGGTAGATAATATATAAAGTGAATATCTCTCTCTCTCTCTCTCTCTCTCTCTCTCTGTCTCTCTCTGTCTCTCTCTCTCTCTCTCTCTCTCTCTCTCTCTCTCTCTCTCTCTCTCTCTCTCTCTCTCTCTCTCCAGTGGTGTGTGTATGCGGTCTGTGTGTCCTGCTGACCCAAGCGATAGACGCTATACAGCGGCAGGAGATCTGGAGCATGGTGTGTGTGTCCATAGTAGCCTTCATCCTCCTGGTCCTCGTCATCGTCATCTGGAGGCATCCACAGAACCAAGCCAAGGCTGCTTTCATGGTGAGAAGCACTGTCGGAAAATGGACACCTGCATATAAAGAACGTTAATCACAGGCTATTCAAACATTGCTGATTAGAGGACATTATCACAGGCTGTCCAAACATCGCTGATTAGAGGACATTATCACAGGCTGTCCAAACATCGCTGATTAGAGGACATTATCACAGGCTGTCCAAACATCGCTGATTAGAGGACATTATCACAGGCTGTCCAAACATCGCTGATTAGAGGACATTATCACAGGCTGTCCAAACATCGCTGATTAGAGGACATTATCACAGGCTGTCCAAACATCGCTGATTAGAGGACATTATCACAGGCTGTCCAAACATCGCTGATTAGAGGACATTATCACAGGCTGTCCAAACATCGCTGATTAGAGGACATTATCACAGGCTGTCCAAACATCGCTGATTAGAGGACATTATCACAGGCTGTCCAAACATCGCTGATTAGAGGACATTATCACAGGCTGTCCAAACATCGCTGATTAGAGGACATTATCACAGGCTATACAAACATCGCTGATTCACAAATATTATCAACCATTATCAGATACAGCCTAACATATCGTAATATCAATCAACCCCGAATGTGTTTGAACTCCAGAATGTTTACCTTTGGGCCCGGGACCCTGTGTGGTACGTTGTTTGTGTCTTTATGTTGACATTACAGTAGAGTTCTCTTACCCCCTGCCGTCTGCTCCCAGGTGCCCTTCCTGCCCGTGCTGCCGGTAGTTAGTGTGTTCGTCAACGTCTACCTGATGGTGCAGTTAGGACGAGACACCTGGATGAGATACGCCATCTGGATGGCCGTAGGTAAGTACTCTACCCAACACTTCTCTACCCAATTATACATGCCACAAGCACTAAACTGGGAGGCTGGTGGGGATGGATGTGTCATTTTCTATCTATATGACCTGATATCAATAGGAGTGTGGGTTGTTTAAAGTTGGTTGGAGGCTATACAGGATGTCAGAGGGTTGAGGGGGGGTTCTCTCTGATCTCTCTCTCTCTCTGATCTCTCTCTCTCTCTGATCTCTCTCTCTCTCTCTGATCTCTCTCTCTCTCTCTGTGTGTATGTCTGTCTGTAGGGTTCCTCATCTACTTTGGTTATGGGATCCGTAACAGCGTTCAGAAGCAGAGGAACCAGACCCGCCAGGTGGAGATTGAGACCATCAGCGGTGTACCGAAGAAGGAGGCCTTCAAAGAAGACAGATTCTGAGGCTGAGTGGAAAGGACAACACAGGAGTGGAGAGAAGAGGAGAGGAGAAGAGAGGACATAGGAGCGAGAGACAGGACAAGACTGGAGCTGACAGGACAGGACAAGACAGGACTGCAGCTGACAGGACAGGACGGGAGCTGACAGGACAGGACAAGACAGGACTGCAGCTGACAGGACAGGACGGGAGCTGAGAAGGTCTGGAGAGAGAGATATTTACTGTCACTTTTTATTGTTTATTTATTTGTTTATCTATTTCACTTGCTTTGGCAATGTAAACATACTGTATGTTTCCCATGCCAATAAAGCCCCTTGAATTGAATAGAGAGTTAGAGAGAGAGAGATATGTTCTGATGTTACGTTGTGTATTTAAGAGAATTCCTGTCTACTGTAAAACTAAAGGCTGGCTTATACTGTCTGTACACTAGAATTCAACAAGTGTTGACATTTTTCAGAATAGTCTTGCTCTTCAACTGTTTATGCTAGTCATCAAAAACAGCAAGGGACCTTCATCAAAAAAAGTATTTTATCTTTATTTAACTAGGCAAGTCAGTTAAGAACACATTCTTATTTTCAATGACGGCCTAGGAACAGTGGGTTAACTGCCTGTTCAGGGGCAGAACGACAAATTTGTACCTTGTCAGCTCGGGGGTTTGAACTTGCAACCTTCCGCTCCAACGCTATAACCACTAGGCTACCCTGCCGCCCCGCTGTTTTTAACTCATTCTACCACCATAAAAATTCATAGTGGACAGCTGAAGCAAACACAACAATGTTTTCTTCAGGAAAATTGCCCTACTACGATTATATAGAGTATGTTGGAGTCCAAAACCAGTTGGAGTTGGAGTCCATTAAACCAGTTGGAGTTGGAGTCCATTCAACCAGTTGGAGTTGGAGTCCATTAAACCAGTTGGAGTTGGAGTCCATTAAACCAGTTGGAGTCCATTCAACCAGTTGGAGTTGGAGTCCATTAAACCAGTTGGAGTTGGAGTCCATTAAACCAGTTGGAGTCCATTAAACCAGTTGGAGTTGGAGTCCATTCAACCAGTTGGAGTTGGAGTCCATTCAACCAGTTGGAGTTGAAGTCCATTCAACCAGTTGGAGTTCATTCAACCAGTTGGAGTTCATTAAACCAGTTTGAGTTCATTAAACCAGTTGGAGTCCATTAAACCAGTTGGAGTTGGAGTCCATTCAACCAGTTGGAGTTGGAGTCCATTCAACCAGTTGGAGTCCATTCAACCAGTTGGAGTTGGAGTCCATTCAACCAGTTGGAGTTGGAGTCCATTCAACCAGTTGGAGTTCATTCAACCAGTTGGAGTTCATTAAACCAGTTGGAGTTGGAGTCCATTCAACCAGTTGGAGTTGGAGTCCATTCAACCAGTTGGAGTTGAAGTCCATTCAACCAGTTGGAGTTCATTCAACCAGTTGGAGTTCATTAAACCAGTTGGAGTTCATTAAACCAGTTGGAGTTCATTCAACCAGTTGGAGTTGGAGTCCATTCAACCAGTTGGAGTTGAAGTCCATTCAACCAGTTGAAGTTCATTAAACCAGTTGGAGTTCATTCAACCAGTTGGAGTTCATTCAACCAGTTGGAGTTGGAGTCCATTCAACCAGTTGGAGTTGAAGTCCATTCAACCAGTTGGAGTTCATTCAACCAGTTGGAGTTCATTAAACCAGTTGGAGTTCATTAAACCAGTTGGAGTTCATTAAACCAGTTGGAGTTGGAGTCCATTAAACCAGTTGGAGTTCATTCAACCAGTTGGAGTCCATTAAACCAGTTGGAGTTGGAGTTCATTAAACCAGTTGGAGTTGGAGTCCATTCAACCAGTTGGAGTTGGAGTTCATTAAACCAGTTGGAGTTGGAGTCCATTCAACCAGTTGGAGTTCATTCAACCAGTTGGAGTTGGAGTCCATTAAACCAGTTGGAGTTGGAGTCCATTAAACCAGTTGGAGTTCATTAAACCAGTTGGAGTTCATTAAACCAGTTGGAGTTCATTAAACCAGTTGGAGTCCATTCAACCAGTTGGAGTTGGAGTTCATTAAACCAGTTGGAGTTGGAGTTCATTAAACCAGTTGGAGTTGGAGTTCATTCAACCAGTTGGAGTTCATTCAACCAGTTGGAGTTGGAGTCCATTAAACCAGTTGGAGTTGGAGTCCATTAAACCAGTTGGAGTTCGTGTCCATTAAACCAGTTGGAGTTGGAGTTCATTAAACCAGTTGGAGTTGGAGTCCATTCAACCAGTTAGAGTTGAGCTTTCTGTTTCTTCTTCTCACCTGTGAACTAACATGTGACTGACGGTGTGACTGTGACTGACGGTGTGTGACTGTGACTGACGGTGTGTGACTGACGGTGTGACTGACGGTGTGACTGTGACTGACGGTGTGTGACTGTGACTGACGGTGTGACTGAGACTGACGGTGTGTGACTGACGGTGTGACTGTGACTGACGGTGTGACTGACGGTGCGACTGTGACTGACGGTGTGTTAAAGTTCACGTACTCACTGCTTTTCCATGCTTGTCGTTGTCCTGCCAATAATAGATGAAGCAAGTGAGTTTTAAATCAGAGGAAGATTTCTCTCTCCATTTCTTAGGATTCAGTTTTTCTACATGTATTATAATGTTATCAGGTGTACACATAGAAAGTCCATATGATGAAGAATCGTATTTTGAATTAAAATAAATGTCTAGTACATAGCTTATTTTAAGATTTTAACAAGATATTTTATTGTTTCATAATGTAAAGAGATGAATGTATACAATGACGTAATGCAAATGTCTCCCAAATAAACTTGATCATGTTCCATTTTGGTCAAAGTCTTCTCAATGGTCAACTTCTTCTCATTGGTCATAGTCTTCTCATTGGTCATAGTCTTCTCACTGGTCAAAGTCTTCTCACTGGTCAAACCCTTCTCACTGGTCAGAGCCTTCTCACTTGTCAGAGGCTTCTCATTGGTCATAGTCTTCTCATTGGTCATAGTCTTCTCACTGGTCAAAGTCTTCTCACTGGTCAAACCCTTCTCACTGGTCAGAGCCTTCTCATTGGTCAAAGCCTTCTCACAAGGGTCATTAATAAACTGTAACACACATTTTTTTCCATTGACCAAGCCGGTGATGAAGGCAGTGCTAAGCTGGGATAAAGAGCTCATATACTTGCATCCCAAATCGTACCCTATTCCCTATATAGTGCACTACTTTTGACTGGGGCCTATAGTGCTCTGGTCAAAAGTAGTGCACTATATAGGGAATAGGGTGCAATTTGGGACATGGTCATAGCGTACCACTTTTCCACTCTGTGTTCATGGGGAACAATAGAACCATTGACATGTTGTTACCTAGGCCATGCCATAATCATGGCTGAGCAAGTCATTCCTTAAGCAAGGTTTAGCGCACTCACACAGCACACAGACATCTAGACCTGAGGTACAGTAGAGCTAATGAAGCACCATATAAGAGACAGTACATTCCAATACTCTTTAACTACACCACACAGGATACGTTTGTTACGCCACCTGGCCATAGAGAGGCTTTTATTCTCTATTTTGGTTAGGCCAGGGTGTGACTAGGGTGGGCATTCTATGTCCTGGCCATAGAGAGGCTTTTATTCTCTATTTTGGTTAGGCCAGGGTGTGACTAGGGTGGGCATTCTAGGTTCTTTATTTCTATGTTTTCTATTTCTTTGTTTTTTGGCTGAGTGTGGTTCCCCAATCAGAGGCAGCTGTCTATCGTTGTGTCTGATTGGGAATCATACTTAGGCAGCCTTTTCTCCACCTGTGTTTGGTGGGTAGTTATTTTCGGTTTAGTGTTTTCTGCACCTGACAGAACTGTTTCGTTTTTTTTCTCCACTTTGTTATTTTGTTCTAGTGTTTTTTTGAGTAATAAAGAATCGTGAACACTTTCCACGCTGCGTTTTGGTCGATGCCTTCCGACGAGAGACGTTACAACGTTCCAATACTCTACTGTTTAATTACACCATACAGGATACATTCAAATATACTACTCTTTAATTTACATATTTGATTAAATGTCAGCAGTTGAGAGAAACTGAGTTTAAATGTATTTGACTAAAGTATATGTAAACTCCCCGACATCAACTGTGTGTGCTTCCATAAACATAGGCCCCCACATGGGTGGTCAGACTGTTCATTAGGCCTTCCATACAGTACCATTCATAAAAATGCATGTTAAACATGTGTTGGGGAGTAGTTATATACATGTAGTTGATCTAGTAATTTAACTACATTTTGCAGTAGCTTGGTGGTAGTTGAACTACATTCAGATCTTGGTAGTGTAGTGTTGCCATGTAGTGATGTAGCTAACTACTGGAACTACACACTACTGTTTTACCATGTAGCTAACTACTGGAACTACACACTACTGTTTTACCATGTAGCTAACTACTGGAACTACACACTACTGTTTTACCATGTAGCGGTGTAGCTAACTACTGGAACTACACACTACTGTTTTACCATGTAGCGGTGTAGCTGACTACTGGAACTACACACTACTGTTTTACCATGTAGCGGTGTAGCTGACTACTGGAACTACACACTACTGTTTTACCATGTAGCGGTGTAGCTAACTACTGGAACTACACACTACTGTTTTACCATGTAGCGGTGTAGCTAACTACTGGAACTACACACTACTGTTTTACCATGTAGCGGTGTAGCTAACTACTGGAACTACACACTACTGTTTTACCATGTAGCTAACTACTGGAACTACACACTACTGTTTTACCATGTAGCGGTGTAGCTAACTACTGGAACTACACACTACTGTTTTACCATGTAGCGGTGTAGCTGACTACTGGAACTACACACTACTATTTTACCATGTAGCGGTGTAGCTAACTACTGGAACTACACACTACTGTTTTACCATGTAGCTAACTACTGGAACTACACACTACTGTTTTACATGTAGCGGTGTCGCTAACTACTGGAACTACACACTACTGTTTTACCATGTAGCGGTGTAGCTGACTACTGGAACTACACACTACTGTTTTACCATGTAGCGGTGTAGCTAACTACTGGAACTACACACTACTGTTTTACCATGTAGCTAACTACTGGAACTACACACTACTGTTTTACCATGTAGCGGTGTAGCTAACTACTGGAACTACAGACTACTGTTTTACCATGTAGCGGTGTAGCTAACTACTGGAACTACACACTACTGTTTAACCATGTAGCTAACTACTGGAACTACACACTACTGTTTAACCATGTAGCTAACTACTGGAACTACACACTACTGTTTTACCATGTAGCGGTGTCGCTAACTACTGGAACTACACACTACTGTTTAACCATGTAGCTAACTACTGGAACTACACACTACTGTTTAACCATGTAGCTAACTACTGGAACTACACACTACTGTTTTACCATGTAGCGGTGTAGCTAACTACTTCTTTTGCAAAAATATGGGTGAAGTAGGCAATAATTTCCTTTCTTTTTCAGAATCAGACCTGCTTAATTTGTAGTCTATGACATTTCAGATTTAGATATGATAACTTTTCACAAAGTCGTTTTTTAAAGTAACTTTAGTAAACTATAATTTTCTTAAGGGTAGCTTTAGTGTAGCTTAACTACTGCTAGTGTACGTAATTGGTAGCTTGGTAAACAATCTTTTCAGAGTAGCTTGCCCAACACTACGTCAAATACATAATTGTTGTTAGCTTCCTGTTTCCTAAATGGTGCAATATTTTACTCCTAGAAACATCCAATCCATTTATTTGAACCTTAGAGAAGCTTTGGGTCAAAACACAAGAGTTTTAGGAAAACCTGTTATAGAGTATACTATATTTCTATCTTCAAGGTTTGCAGCACGGTAGTTCTGAGGGCCATGCTCCTCGCCCTCTATTCCACTTCTCCAGCTAAACCAACTAAATCTAATGAAAAGAGTAGTATTAGAAATGACCCTGTTGTTAACTTTTAAAAGATATCGCCTCTGTACTTCAGAGGGCCACTGCCAACCTGCCATGCCCCTCTCTGTCCCTTTGAAGGTAGTACCTAACTAAAACACGCCAACGTCAACACTAGGACACTGTTGTTATTTACGTCTTCAAGGTAGTTCAGAGGGCCACTGCTACTATGCAAAGCTCTTTCTCTCTCTCACTCTACTACCTAAATAAACAGTCTCAGCAGTCCCAGAAGTAGTTGGGAGGAGGGGCCTCCATTCCCGGCTGCTGATTGGACCACAGGCCCCTGAATGTCTCCATTGAGAATTTCAGGAGGAATTTGTGGAGACTCTCTCATTTCAATTCAATTTCATTTAAGGGCTTTATTGGCATGAGAAACATCTATTTACATTGTAGTAAAGTAGTTCAGGTAGTCCCAAACTGGGACTAAATAAAAACGTGATTCACAATTAATTTATTTATAATAAAAAAGTGTATATATATTATATATATTTATATATATATATATATTTTTTTATTCTTCACATTTTCAATCACGTTAGCCGTTACTCATCCAATCACATTAACCGTTACTCATCCAATCACATTAACCGTTACTCATCCAATCACATTAACCGTTACTCATCCAATCACATTAACCGTTACTCATCCAATCACGTTAACCGTTACTCATCCAATCACATTAACCGTTACTCATCCAATCACATTAACCGTTACTCATCCAATCACGTTAACCGTTACTCATCCAATCACATTAACCATTACTCATCCAATCACATTAACCGTTACTCATCCAATCACATTAACCGTTACTCATCCAATCACGTTAACCGTTACTCAGCCAATCACATTAACCGTTACTCATCCAATCACATTAACCGTTACTCATCCAATCACATTAACCGTTACTCATCCAATCACATTAACCGTTACTCATCCAATCACATTAACCGTTACTCATCCAATCACATTAACCGTTACTCTCACAGGAAACCTTCACTCTTGCGCAGACATTTAGAAACGAAACATGACCATTTGAAAAATAAACCACAGGAGTTTTTTGAGCGAGAATAAAGACAACTTTCGAGTAGTAAGACATGTATAAAAGCCACAGATACCATTAATAAGAAGGGGCCAGAAGAGTCTTATATGGTGAGCTACCGAGTGGCTCGGACAGGCAAGCCCCACACTATTGTGGAGGACTTCATTAATTCTTCCTGCTGCCGTGGATGTGGCTGGGACAATGCTGGGGGAAAAGGCCAAAAAAACTATACAGACAATCAAACAACACCGTTTCACGTCGCATCAGTGACACGGCAGGAGATGTTTTGAAACAGTTTAAAGTTTTCTTTACTGACCATAATTTTCACTTGTCTGCCCGCTTGCATTAATTTTTTTGAGCAAATGAACTCAAGATTACAGACAATGTCAAATGTGATATAGTGAAGCTCCTGAGTGAGTTGGGTGCGCAATTACGAAGGTACTTTCCCGAAACGGATTACACAATTCATTATCCCTTTCATGCCCTGCCTCCAGTCCACTTACTGATATCTGAACAAGAGAGCCTCGTCAAAAATGCAACAAGCGGTTCTGTGAAAATGTTATTTAATCAGAAGCCACTGCCAGATTTCTGGATAGGGCTGCGCTCAGAATATCCTGCCTTGGCAAATCGTGCTGTTAAGACACTGATGCCCTTTACAACCACGTACCGATGTGAGAGTGGATTCTTGGCCCTCACTAGCATGAAAACTAAATACAGACACAGACTGTCACACCCTGATCTGTTTCACCTGTCTTTGTGATTGTCTCCACCCCTCTCCAGGTGTCGCTCATCTTCCCCATGATCCCCTGTGTATTTATACCTGTATTCTCTGTTTGTCTGTAGCCAGTTTGACTTGTTTGTTCAAGTCAACCAGCGTTTTTGTGTCAGCTCCTACTTTTCTCATCCTCCTGGATTTTGACCCTTGCCTGTCCTGACCCTGTATCCACCCGCCTGACCACTCTGTCTGACCCTGACCCTGACCCTGTCTGCCGCCCTGTACCTTTGCCCCACCTCTGGATTACCGACCTCTGCCTGACCCTGAGCCTGAGCCTGCCGTCCTGTACCTTTGCCCCTGATTGCTGTAATAAACATTGTTACTTCAACACGGTCTGCATCTGGGTCTTACCTTGATACCTGATACAGACTGTGTGTTGAAAATTATTCCATACTGAGACTCTCTCCAATACAACCCAACGTTGCAGAGTTATGTGCATCCTTTCAACCCTTCTCATTAACCTGTGGTGAATTAATCACGATTTTTATTCACCATTTTAGATGAACAAATAAGGTTTTATATGTAAGATGGCTAAATAAAGAGCAAAATTATTGATTATTATAATATTATTATTTATGCCCTGGTCCTATAAGAGCTCTTTGTCACTTCCCACGAGCCGGGTTGTGACAAAAATTCACACTCATTCTTATGTTTAATAAATGTATCGTATAGTGTGTGTGTGGCAGGCTTACAATGATGGCAAAAAAACAACATTTGAGAGTGCGCTGACCCTGGTACTAGAGGGAGTACGGCTGACCCTGGTGCTAGAGGGGGTACAGCTGACCCTGGTACTAGAGGGAGTACGGCTGACCCTGGTGCTAGAGGGGGTACAGCTGACCCTGGTACTAGAGGGAGTACGGCTGACCCTGGTGCTAGAGGGGGTACAGCTGACCCTGGTGCTAGAGGGAGTACGGCTGACCCTGGTGCTAGAGGGGGTACAGCTGGAGGTTGAATGTTTGAAGGGGTACGGGACTATAAAAAGTTTGGGAACCACTGCTCTAGATAATAAACAATTTTAAAAAATAACAGTAAACATTACACTCACAAAAGTTTCAAAATAATAAAGGCATTTTAATCATGTCATATTATGTGCAAACAGTTAAAGTACAATAGGAAAAATAAATCAACATAAATATGGGTTGTATTTACAATGGTGTTTGTTCTTCACTGGTTGACCTTTTCTTGTGGCAACAGGTCACACGGTGGCATTTCACCCAATTGTTTTCTAATTCTTTGTAAGTCTGTGTGTCTCTCTCATTATATGTATTTCTCTTTGCCTCTCTCTCTACCTCCTCTCTCTCTGCCTCTCTCTCTACCCCCTCTCTCCCTGCCTTTCTCTCTCTCCCTCTCTCTCTCTACCCCTCTCTCTCTACCCCCTCTCTCTCTCCCCCTCTCTCTGCTTCTCTCTTGACCCCCTCTCTCTCTGCCCATCTCTCTCCTTCTCTCTCCCTCCCTCTCAATCTCTCCTTCTCTCTCCCTCCCCCTCTCAACCTCTCCCTCTCTCTCCCTCCCTCTCTACTTCTCTCTCCCTCCCTCTCTCAACCTCTCCCTCTCTCCTTCTCTTTCCCTCCCACTCCCTCTCTCCTTGTCTCTCCCTCCCTCTCCCTCTCTCCTTGTCTCTCCCTCCCTCTCTCAACCTCTCCCCCCCTCTCTCTCCCTCTCTCCCTCCCACTCCCTCTCTCCTTCTCTCTCCCCCCTCTCCCAACCTCTCCCAACCTCTCCCTCTCTCTCCCTCTCTCCTTCTCTCTCTACCCCCTTCTTTCCCTCCTTGTTGCGTTCCCTGTGGTTCTGCGGTTGTGAACCTTGTGAACTGTTAATCCTGTGCTCAGTCAGTCGGTGGGTTCATTGGTCTGTACATCACAGGATCCATGGTGGCAGTAAACGGCTCAGGGGAGAAGTGGAGGCTGGTATTATTGGGCGCTCTCCTCATCTGTGGGTTAAACCTGGAGTTTGGTAAGTGACTTTATTTCCTCTCTGTGTGGCTGTGGATAGTGTGCATTCCTGAACGTACACTAGGCTAGTGAGGTGCAGGAAGAGATTAGTAGATGACTTACTGTGAACTTTGATGGCATTTCTTGTGTTAGTTACATTACTTTTCACCTCATGCTGTCTGTCTGTATTGTAAATTCCATGCAGGACATTCCTGTTATTGCCAAAGTATGTTTACCAATAGCAAATCAACATTAGACTCTTCATGTTGCATTAACCTGAAGCATACTGTGCTTGTGACTATGGTTATGTGTATTTCAAAGAATACAAATTCACTATTTGATACTTGCTCTGCAAGACAGTGCCAGCAGGATGAGTAGGAGGGACAGACCAGCCCACCAGGCCGTAAGCCTAAACCCAGTAAGGGTAAGCCAGTGAGGGGAGCAGGAGGGACGGACCAGCCCACCAGGACGTAAGCCTAAACCCAGTAACAGTAAACCAGTGAGGGGAGTAGGAGGGACGGACCAGCCCACCAGGACGTAAGCCTAAACCCAGTAACAGTAAACCAGTGAGGGGAGCAGGAGGGACAGACCAGCCCACCAGGACATAAGCCTAAAACCAGTAACAGTAAACCAGTGAGGGGAGAAGGAGGGACGGTCCAGCCCACCAGGACGTAAGCCTAAACCCAGTAACAGTAAACCAGTGAGGGGAGCAGAAGGGACAGAACAGCCCACCAGGACGTAAGCCTAAACCCAGTAAGGGTAAACCAGTGAGGGAAGAAGGAGGGACGGACCAGCCCACCAGGACGTAAGCCTAAACCCAGTAACAGTAAACCAGTGAGGGGAGAAGGAGGGACGGTCCAGCCCACCAGGACGTAAGCCTAAACCAGTAACAGTAAACCAGTGAGGGGAGCAGGAGGGACGGACCAGCCCACCAGGACGTAAGCCTAAACCCAGTAACAGTAAACCAGTGAGGGGAGAAGGAGGGACAGACCAGCCCACCAGGACGTAAGCCTAAACCCAGTAACAGTAAACCAGTGAGGGGAGCAGGAGGGACAGACCAGCCCACCTGGTCCAGCCCACCTGGTCCCAGGGACAGACCAGGGACAGACCAGCCCACCAGGACGTAAGCCTAAACCCAGTAAGGGTAAACCAGTGAGGGAAGAAGGAGGGACGGTCCAGCCCACCAGGACGTAAGCCTAAACCCAGTAACAGTAAACCAGTGAGGGGAGAAGGAGGGACGGTCCAGCCCACCAGGACGTAAGCCTAAACCAGTAACAGTAAACCAGTGAGGGAAGAAGGAGGGACGGACCAGCCCACCAGGACGTAAGCCTAAACCCAGTAACAGTAAACCAGTGAGGGGAGAAGGAGGGACAGACCAGCCCACCATGACGTAAGCCTAAACCCAGTAACAGTAAACCAGTGAGGGGAGCAGGAGGGACAGACCAGCCCACCAGGACGTAAGCCTAAACCCAGTAAGGTTAAACCAGTGAGGGGAGAAGGAGGGACAGACCAGCCCACCAGGACGTAAGCCTAAACCCAGTAACAGTAAACCAGTGAGGGGAGAAGGAGGGACAGACCAGCCCACCAGGACGTAAGCCTAAACCCAGTAAGGGTAAACCAGTGAGGGGAGAAGGAGGGACGGTCCAGCCCACCAGGACGTAAGCCTAAACCCAGTAACAGTAAACCAGTGAGGGGAGTAGGAGGGACAGACCAGCCCACCTGGTCCAGCCCACCTGGTCCCAGGGACAGACCAGGGACAGACCAGCCCACCAGGACGTAAGCCTAAACCCAGTAAGGGTAAGCCAGTGAGGGGAGCAGGAGGGACGGACCAGCCCACCAGGACGTAAGCCTAAACCCAGTAAGGGTAAGCCAGTGAGGGGAGCAGGAGGGACGGACCAGCCCACCAGGACGTAAGCCTAAACCCAGTAAGGGTAAGCCAGTGAGGGGAGCAGGTTAACCCAAAGCTAAAGCAACACCGGCCCTGTTCCTTTGACACAGGTAGGGTTGAAAACATGTCAAATTATCAAATTATTCATAAAAGTAAGCCTTGTTTTGCATTTTCATAATTGTGAGGCTGCCATGACAGATTGGGATCTTCGTCAAATCTGTACATATACAGTGCCTTGCGAAAGTATTCGGCCCCCTTGAACTTTGCGACCTTTTGCCACATTTCAGGCTTCAAACATAAAGATATACAACTGTATTCTTTTGTGAAGAATCAACAACAAGTGGGACAAAATCATGAAGTGGAACGACATTTATTGGATATTTCAAACTTTTTTAACAAATCAAAAACTGAAAAATTGGGCGTGCAAAATTATTCAGCCCCTTTACTTTCAGTGCAGCAAACTCTCTCCAGAAGTTCAGTGAGGATCTCTGAATGATCCAATGTTGACCTAAATGACTAATGATGATAAATACAATCCACCTGTGTGTAATCAAGTCTCCGTATAAATGCACCTGCACTGTGATAGTCTCAGAGGTCCGTCAAAAGCGCAGAGAGCATCATGAAGAACAAGGAACACACCAGGCAGGTCCGAGATACTGTTGTGAAGAAGTTTAAAGCCGGATTTGGATACAAAAAGATTTCCCAAGCTTTAAACATCCCAAGGAGCACTGGAGAAAGCGATAATATTGAAATGGAAGGAGTATCAGACCACTGCAAATCTACCAAGACCTGGCCGTCCCTCTAAACTTTCAGCTCATACAAGGAGAAGACTGATCAGAGATGCAGCCAAGAGGCCCATGATCACTCTGGATGAACTGCAGAGATCTACAGCTGAGGTGGGAGACTCTGTCCATAGGACAACAATCAGTCGTATATTGCACAAATCTGGCCTTTATGGAAGAGTGGCAAGAAGAAAGCCATTTCTTAAAGATATCCATAAAAAGTGTTGTTTAAAGTTTGCCACAAGCCACCTGGGAGACACACCAAACATGTGGAAGAAGGTGCTCTGGTCAGATGAAACCAAAATTGAACTTTTTGGCAACAATGCAAAACGTTATGTTTGGCGTAAAAGCAACACAGCTGAACACACCATCTCCACTGTCAAACATGGTGGTGGCAGCATCATGGTTTGGGCCTGCTTTTCTTCAGCAGGGACAGGGAAGATGGTTCAAATTGATGAGAAGATGGATGGAGCCAAATACAGGACCATTCTGGAAGAAAACCTGATGGAGTCTGCAAAAGACCTGAGACTGGGACGGAGATTTGTCTTCCAACAAGACAATGATCCAAAACATAAAGCAAAATTTACAATGGAATGGTTCAAAAAAACATATCCAGGTGTTAGAATGGCCAAGTCAAAGTCCAGACCTGAATCCAATCGAGAATCTGTGGAAAGAACTGAAAACTGCTGTTCACAAATGCTCTCCATCCAACCTGAGCTCGAGCTGTTTTGCAAGGAGGAATGGGAAAACATTTCAGTCTCTCGATGTGCAAAACTGATAGAGACATACCCCAAGCGACTTACAGCTGTAATCGCAGCAAAAGGTGGCGCTACAAAGTATTAACTTAAGGGGGCTGAATAATTTTGCACGCCCAATTTTTCAGTTTTTGATTTGTTAAAAAAGTTTGAAATATCCAATAAATGTCGTTCCACTTCATGATTGTGTCCCACTTGTTGTTGATTCTTCACAAGAAAATACAGTTTTATATCTTTATGTTTGAAGCCTGAAATGTGGCAAAAGGTCGCAAAGTTCAAGGGGGCCGAATACTTTCGCAAGGCACTGTAAGTAGTATGCATTAAAGGTAAACATTATGTGCACACATTTTTTAAAAGCACTCACAGGTCTGAGATTTCTGATGCAATGGACGGATGTTGGTGGAGCAATGTCTACTAATGGGTGTGAGGGACTAATTTCTCACCTCTCTGTTTGTATAGAGATGCTGTATAAACAATATAAACAATAATTTCATAATTTATCAACATTATTTTTAAAAACCTGCAGAAAATGTTTAAAACTTTTGTTTAAAAGTAGAATTATTTAAGATGACCGGAGGGGGGAGAAATAGAGAGAGGAGAGAGAAATAGAGAGGGGGGAGAGAGAAATAGAGGTGAGAGAGAAATAGAGAGGGGAGAGAGAAATAGAGGCGAGAGAGAAATAGAGAGGGGAGAGAGGCGAGAGAGAAATAGAGAGGGGAGAGAGAAATAGAGAGGGGAGAGAGAAATAGAGAGGGGAGAGAAAAAGAGAGGGGAGAGAGAAATAGAGGTGAGAGAGAAATAGAGAGGGGAGAGAGAAATACAGAGGGGAGAGAAAAATAGAGGGCAGAGAAAAAGAGAGGGGAGAGAAATAGAGAGGGGGATAATAGAGAGGGGGAGAATAGAGAGGGGGAGAGAGAAATAGAGCGGGGTGGAGAAATAGAGAGGGGAGAGATAAATAGAGAGGGGAGAGAAATAGAGAGAGGGAGAGAAATAGAGAGGGGGGAGAAATAGAGAGGGGGGAGAAATAGAGAGGGGGAGAAAGAGAGAGGGGAGAGAAATGGAGAGGGGAGAGAGAAATAGAGAGGGGGAGAAATAGAAAGGGGAGAGAGAAATAGAGAGGGGAGAGAGAAACAGAGGGGGGGGGGTATAGAGAGGGGGAGAAATAGAGAGGGGGAGGAATAGAGAGGGGAGAGAGAAATAGAGAGGGGAGAGAGAAATATAGAGGGGGAGAAATAGAGAGGGGAGAGAGAAATAGAGAGGGGGGAGAAATAGAGAGGGGAGAGAGAAATAGAGAGGGGAGAAATAGAGAGGGGAGAGAAAAAGAGAGAGGAGAGAGAAATAGGAAGGGGGAGACCAGAGAGGGGAGAGAGAAATAGAGGGGAGAGAGAAATAGAGAGGGGGGAGAAAGAGAGAGGGGAGAGAAATGGAGAGGGGAGAGAGAAATAGAGAGGGGGGAGAAATAGAGAGGGGGAGAAATAGAGAGGGGAGAGAGAAATAGAGAGGGGAGAGAGAAATAGAGGGGGGGAAATAGAGAGGGGAGAGAGAAATAGAGAGGGGGGAGAAATAGAGAGGGGGAGAAATAGAGAGGGGAGAGAGAAATAGAGAGGGGAGAGAGAAATAGAGGGGGGGAAATAGAGAGGGGAGAGAGAAATAGAGAGGGGAGAAATAGAGAGGGGAGAGAAAAAGAGAGAGGAGAGAGAAATAGGAAGGGGGAGACTAGAGAGGGGAGAGAGAAATAGAGGGGAGAGAGAAATAGAGAGGGGGGAGAAATAGAGAGGGGAGAGAGAAATAGAAAGGGGAGAGAGAAATAAAGAGTGGAGAAATAGAGGGGGGAGAAATAGAGGGGAGAGAGAAATAGAGAGGGGGGAGAAATAGAGGGGAGAGAGAAATAGAGAGGGGGGAGAAATAGAGGGGAGAGAGAAATAGAGAGGGGGGAGAAATAGAGGGGAGAGAGAAATAGAGAGGGTGGAGAAATATAGAGGGGAGAGAGAAATAGAGAGGGGGGGAAATAGAGAGGGGAGAGAGAAATAGAGAGGGGAGAGAGAAATAGAGAGTGGAGAAATAGAGAGGGGGGAGAAATAGAGAGGGGGGAGAAATAGAGGGGAGAGAGAAATAGAGAGGGGGGAGAAATAGAGGGGAGAGAGAAATAGAGAGGGGGAGAAATAGAGGGGAGAGAGAAATAGAGAGGGGGGAGAAATAGAGGGGAGAGAGAAATAGAGAGGGGGGAGAAATAGAGAGGGGAGATAGAAATAGAGAGGGGAGAGAGAAATAGAGAGTGGAGAAATAGAGAGGGGGAGAAATAGATAGGGGAGAGAGAAATAGAGAGGGGAGAGAAATGGAGAGTAGGGAGAAATAGAGAGGGGAGAGAGAAATAGAGAGGGGAGAAATAGACAGGTGAGAGAAATGGAGAGGGGAGAGAGATAGAGAGGAGGGAGAAATATAGAGGGGAGAGAGAAATAGAGAAGGGAGAAATAGAGAGGGGGGAGAAATAGAGAGGGTGGAGAAATATAGAGGGGAGAGAGAAATAGAGAGGGGGGGAAATAGAGAGGGGAGAGAGAAATAGAGAGGGGAGAGAGAAATAGAGAGTGGAGAAATAGAGAGGGGGGAGAAATAGAGAGGGGGGAGAAATAGAGGGGAGAGAGAAATAGAGAGGGGGGAGAAATAGAGGGGAGAGAGAAATAGAGAGGGGGAGAAATAGAGGGGAGAGAGAAATAGAGAGGGGGGAGAAATAGAGGGGAGAGAGAAATAGAGAGGGGGGAGAAATAGAGAGGGGAGATAGAAATAGAGAGGGGAGAGAGAAATAGAGAGTGGAGAAATAGAGAGGGGGAGAAATAGATAGGGGAGAGAGAAATAGAGAGGGGAGAGAAATGGAGAGTAGGGAGAAATAGAGAGGGGAGAGAGAAATAGAGAGGGGAGAAATAGACAGGTGAGAGAAATGGAGAGGGGAGAGAGATAGAGAGGAGGGAGAAATATAGAGGGGAGAGAGAAATAGAGAAGGGAGAAATAGAGAGGGGGGAGAAATAGAGAGGGGAGAGAGAAATAGAGAGGGGAGAGAAATAGAGAGGAGGGGGAAATAGAGAGTGGAGAGAGAAATAGAGATGAGATATAAATAGAGAGGGGAGAGAGAAATAGAGAGGGGAGAGGGAAATAGAGAGGGTTTTACCATAGTGTTTTATTTTTGGTTCAGGTGTATCAGGATTAAATAAAGAGTCCAGGAATCTTTAACAATCAGTAGTTTTGTTCACTTAAATTCTGTGGTAAAAGTGTGTCTGCCTGAAACTCTCCAAAATGAACAATGATATTTTTAAATGATATTTGAATCTGTTAAAGGTGGAATACAGAGGTGGTCTCCGACTGGGCTGTTCAGCTGCAGCATGGACCTTCACTGGATAAGTGTAAAAACAAAGGGGGGGGGGGGGGGGGGGGGGCGTCAATGTAAATGGTCCGGGGGGCCAGTTGATTAATTGTTCAGCAGTCTTATGGCTTGGGGGTTGTTAAGGAGCCTTCTGTTAGTACCAAAATGTGTTGCATGTCAGCAATCAAGTTTTCAAGACTTTTTCAATGGTGGACATTGTCATAATGGTGACCATGGTGACATGGTGATAATGGGGCTCATGGTGACATGGCGATAATGGTGATAATGGTGACCATGGTGATAATGGTGGACATGGTCATAATGGTGACCATGGTGATAATGGTGGACATGGTCATAATGGTGACCATGGTGATAATGGTGACCATGGTGATAATGGTGACCATGGTGATAATGGTGACCATGGTGATAATGGTGACCATGGTGATAATAGTGACCATGGTGATTATGGTGACCATGGTGATAATAGTGACCATGGTGATTATGGTGACCATGGTGATAATGGTGACCATGGTATATACCTTTAGAAGTTGGGAACACAGTGTAACGTAACAGGCTTAATAATTCACAATAGAATCCTGCTATTAAATATACTGCACATTAGATTTGTATCTTAGCCTACCTCTTTTTACTTCCTCATTTGCCATGAAGACAGAACAATGAGGCAGCAACAAGGACAGACAGAAACCAATTCAAGCCAGGGCAAACAGAGTGTTTTCAACATTTTATTTGTAAAAGTTATCAAACTATGGTATGTTGATAGTACAGACTGGGAAATGATGCACATTCACATCTGATAACAAAAAAATTGTCGGGTCGAATTTACACAAAGTTAAAATGTCTAATAAAATTTACTTTGGTAAAAAGGTTCATTTTCGCCTTTCAAACCAAAGACACCGGTTAGACTGGTACCTGGATAACGACCATTTTTCAAATACTTCACAATCTGTACGTGCCACAAGATCATCTCAGACTAGAGGCTACTGATGTCTAGTAAGCACCTCTAGTTGATCTGGTAGCAGTGGAGCTGGGACCAGGCACTGAACCCTCCCCCCTGAAGGGATACTTCTCTCCTCTCCATCTCTCTCTCAGTTCCTTGTTGCATGGAATAGACCCCAGCGTTGGTCCCCAGTGTCGCAGCGTTTTAGTTTGTCTCTCCAGCCGTTCACTATGGCCAGGTAGTCTTCCTCTGAGAACTCCTGGGAAAAGACCCAAGATACAAGGATAACATGGGTTTAATAACAGTCCAACGAAGTGTCAAAATCAAATCAAATTGTATTTGTCGCCTGCGCCGAATACAACAGGTGTAGTAGACCTGGGAGAAGACTAACTACCAATTGGATATCACGAAATTGGGGAGAGAAAAGGTGTAAAAAGTCAACAATAGCGAGGCAATATACAGGGGGTACCGGTACAGAGTCAATGTGGAGGCTATATACAGGGGGTACCAGTACAGAGTCAATGTGGAGGCTATATACAGGGGGTACCGGTACAGAGTCAATGTGGAGGCTATATACAGGAGGTGCCGGTACAGAGTCAATGTGGAGGCTATATACAGGGGGTACCAGTACAGAGTCAATGTGGAGGCTATATACAGGGGGTACCAGTACAGAGTCAATGTGGAGGCTATATACAGGGGGTACCAGTACAGAGTCAATGTGGAGGCTATATACAGGGGGTACCGGTACAGAGTCAATGTGGAGGCTATATACAGGGGGTACCAGTACAGAGTCAATGTGGAGGCTATATACAGGGGGTACCGGTACAGAGTCAATGTGGAGGCTATATACAGGGGGTACCAGTACAGAGTCAATGTGGAGGCTATATACAGGGGGTACCGGTACAGAGTCAATGTGGAGGCTATATACAGGGGGTATCAGTACAGAGTCAATGTGGAGGCTATATACAGGGGGTATCAGTACAGAGTCAATGTGGAGGCTATATACAGGGGGTACCGGTACAGAGTCAATGTGGAGGCTATATACAGGGGGTACCGGTACAGAGTCAATGTGGAGGCTATATACAGGGGGTACCGGTACAGAGTCAATGTGGAGGCTATATACAGGGGGTACCAGTACAGAGTCAATGTGGAGGCTATATACAGGGGGTACCGGTACAGAGTCAATGTGGAGGCTATATACAGGGGGTACCGGTACAGAGTCAATGTGGAGGCTATATACAGGGGGTACCGGTACAGAGTCAATGTGGAGGCTATATACAGGGGGTACCGGTACAGAGTCAATGTGGAGGCTATATACAGGGGGTACCGGTACAGAGTCAATGTGGAGACTATATACAGGGTATTACGGTACAGAGTCAATGTGGAGGCTATATACAGGGGGTACCGGTACAGAGTCAATGTGGAGACTATATTCAGGGGTACTAGAGAGGCAGAGGCAGTAGTGATTTTCACACCTACAGTAGCCAGGCTATTAAACAACCATTTTGTAAATAAATGGAGGTATGAAGAGTCTATTGTCCTGCTAATAGTCCATCATGGAAACATTGTCTGCAGAGCTCACGACCTGCTACACTTGTAGAAAAACATGTTTTCAAAATGACTCCAGCTGCCATCATTAACATCATCATCACATCGTCACCACTGTAAATAAAACAGCTTTCTAAAGTGGTACAAATATATTATTGAATTCGCTCAAAATCAAAACAATGCATATAATACCTGATGCATTTTTATTTTGGGGCAAATCTGGTCTGTGATATTGAGTGTGGGGGAATAATCAGAATTAGTTGGGTAACATAGATAAGATGTTTAATTTTCATTATGTGCTTGTGAGTTAACAATGTTGTTCATTGTAACCACAATGTCAAAAATAATTGAACACACACAACATGAGCAGATTAACTTGGTCAAAAAGGTCAAAACATGTATTTATTAAAGACGCTCAGAAAGAATGTTTACTTGTTTTATTTTTGATCCAAAGCCATTCATGAGTAAGTCACTCAGCTTTCTGACAAATCCTCACTGGACTCTCTTTCATTCAGTTTCTTCTTCACCTCAGCAAAGAAGGACTCCGTGTTTCAGAAACTCACTTTAGTTTTCATTAGGTTATAATAATCCATGCTATGGGGGGGGAGTTACACATTTGTCCGTAGTATTAAAATCAACAAAATGTCAGCCTAAATGCTTTATGTTTAAAGTTCATGTGGGCGACGGAAAAACACAATTGTCGTTTGGATGTTCATGTTTAATATTGTCTAAAAATAGAGAAACCAAAAGCCCACCTTGCCTATTTTAAAAAATCCCGCCAGCTCATTTTGTTGTTGTTGCCTGATGCAGGACTCTAGTGCCAGAGAAGAGAGACTCTCAGACTGAAAACACCTCCATTAATTGAGGAGAAGATAAGTCAATTTGTGCCACAGTTTATACCACGTATAGATCAGCGTTCTAACTCCCCCTAGTGGTCGTGTGGTGCAATGACAGAATGACGCGATTTACCACAATCTGCCACCATATACCACAAACAGTCAGGGCATAAGCTCAAAATGTTTAAAGGAAGAACCACTGTAGACAATAAACAGACAGCAGCAGCAGCATAAAAATGAGGGGGGGGGGGGGGGGGGGGGGTCAATGGAAATAGTCTGGGTAGCCATTTGATTAGCTGTTCGGGAGTCTTATGGCTTGGGGGTAGAAGCTGTTAAGACGCCTTTTGGACCTAGACGTGTTGCTTGGGTACCGCCTGCCCTATGACTAGGGTGGCTTGAGTCTTTGGCAGTTTTTAGGGCCTTCCTCTGAACAGTTGGTCAGCGCATGCTCGGAGTACACGTCTTGGTAATCCGTCCGGCCCTGCGGCCTTATGAATGTTGAGTGGTTTAAAGGTCTTACTCACATTGGCTATGGAGAGTGTGATCACACAGTTGTCTGGAACAGCTGGTGCTCTCATGCATGCTTCAGTGTTGCATGCCTCGAAGCGCGCATAGAAGTCATTTAGATCGTCTGGTAGGCTTGTGTCACTGGGCAGGTCACGGCTGTGCTTCCCTTTGTAGTACGTAATAGTTTGCAAGTCCTGCCACATCCGACGAGTGTCAGAGTAGTACTATTTGATCTTAATCCTGTATTGACGCTTTAACTGTTTGATGGGTCATTGGATGGAATAGCGGGGTTTCAAATAAGCATCCAGGTTAGAGTCCCTCCCCTTGAAAGCAGCAGATCTACCCTTTAGATCAGTGCGGATGTTGCCTGTAATCCACGGCTTCTGGTTGAGGTATGTACGTACGGTCACTGCACTTAGTGATGAAGCCAGTGATTGATGTGGTGTACTACTCAATGCCATCGGAATAGTCCCAGAACATATTCCAGTCTGTGCTATCAAAACAGTCCTGTAGCTTAGCATCTGCGTTATCTGACAATTTCCGTATTGATTGAGTCTACTGGTACTTGCTTGTAAGCAGGAATCAGGAGGATAGAGTTATGGTCAAATTTGCCAAATGGAGGGTTGAGAGAGAGCTTTGTATGCATCTCTGTGTGTGGAGGAAAGGTGGTCCAGAGTTTTTTCCCCCCTCTGGTTGCACATTTAACATGCTGGTAGAAAAGAGGTAAAACGGATTTAAGTTTCCCTGCATTAAAGTCCCCGGCCACTAGGAGCGCTGCCTCTGGATGAGCATTTTCCTGTTTGCTTATGTCCCTATACAGCTTGTTGATTGCGGTCTTAGTGCCAGCATCGGCTTGTGGTGGGAAATAGACAACTACGAAAAATATAGATGAAAACTCTGTTGGTAAATAGTGTGGTCTACAGCTTATCATGAGACACTCTACCTCAGGTGTGCGAAACCTCAAGACTTCCTTAATATTTGATTTTGTGCACCAGCTGTTATTGACAAGTAGACACAGACCACCACCCTTTGTCTTACCAGACATAGCTATTCTGTCTAGCCGATACACGGAAGCCAGCCAGCTTTATATTATCCATGTCGTCGTTCAGCCACAACTAGGTGAAACATAAGATATTACTGTTTTGAGGTATGTGCGTACGTACGGTCACTGCACTTAGTGATGAAGCCAGTGATTGATGTGGTGTACTACTCAATGCCATTCAAGCTCATCCCGTTTCTTATCCAATGATTGCACGTTGGCTAATAGTACGGGTTACTCACTCGCCGTCGGATTCTTACAAGGTACCCTGACCTACGACCCCGATATCTCCGTCTCTTCTTCATGAGAATTAACGGGGATTTGTTCCTTGTCCGGTATCTGAAGTGAATCCTTTGGTCCGACGCGTTAAAGAAATCCTATACTATTACAACGGTTTGTGTGAGAGAGAGAGAGAGAATGAAAGAGAGTACACAATTTACCTCAATGAACTCGTCTTTCATGGCTGCTGCTCTCTCCAGCTCTGTCTGGATCACCTGCGTGAACTGAGCTGTCCTGTCCTCAGCACGTACGTTAGAGAAACCTGCCTGCTGGAGGAACTGCAGACAGACAGTCACAGTACATGGAGTTACATAGGACAATTCTAAGATATTTTAACGTATGTGGTAAACGTCAGGTCAGTGTGATATTGTCAGGGTATTATCAGGTTTATGATTGGGCCTACCTTGCCGTATTCTGGTGGGGTGTAGAGAATGTAACCTCTCTGTTTGACGTACTCCTGGAACTGAGGAGTCCAGGGCTTCTCTCCACAGCAGTAGTCAGTGATCAGAACCTGGCCAGTGGGCTTCAACCACGACTGAAGAGGAAGATACACAGCGTTTTGGATTGGTAAAAACAGACAGCAAAATATAATACAGTCTGGAATTGATGTTAAGGTGTGTGTGGTTGTGCGGTTGTGTGTGTGAGTGTGTGTGTACACACACACTCACATGGAAGCGTTTTAACAGTGCCAGTTTGTCGTCGATGTGCAGGATGGTGTCTCGACTGTAGACCACATCAAACGACCCTTCTGGGAACTCTCTCTTAGTGGCGTCGGCCACCTCGAAATGGACCTGCAGGAATAGGCAGGCAGAACCTGTTACTAAAACACCTTGAACTAAGACTGCTAATGCATTTCAATATATTTCAATTAACTTGACCATAAAAACAAGACATGTAGAACATAACATTTTCACGACAACAGAAATGTTGTCAGAAACTCTAACCTAGTATGTTTCTCATTGTTGACCTATCAACCCTAACCTAGTATGTTTCTCATTGTTGACCTATCAACCCTAACCTAGTATGTTTCTCATTGTTGACCTATCAACCCTAACCTAGTATGTTTCTCATTGTTGACCTATCAACCCTAACCTAGTATGTTTCTCATTGTTGACCTATCAACCCTAACCTAGTATGTTTCTCATTGTTGACCTATCAACCCTAACCTAGTATGTTTCTCATTGTTGACCTATCAACCCTAACCTAGTATGTTTCTCATTGTTGACCTATCAACCCTAACCTAGTATGTTTCTCATTGTTGACCTATCAACCCTAACCTAGTATGTTTCTCATTGTTGACCTATCAACTCTAACCTAGTATGTTTCTCATTGTAGACCTAGTAACTCTATAACCTAGTATGTTTCTCATTGTTGACCTATCAACTCTAACCTAGTATGTTTCTCATTGTTGACCTATCAACTCTAACCTAGAATGTTTCTCATTGTTGACCTATCAACCCTAACCTAGTATGTTTCTCATTGTTGACCTATCAACTCTATAACCTAGTATGTTTCTCATTGTAGACCTATCAACTCTAACCTAGTATGTTTCTCATTGTAGACCTAGTAACTCTATAACCTAGTATGTTTCTCATTGTTGACCTATCAACTCTAACCTAGTATGTTTCTCATTGTAGACCCAGTAACTCTATAACCTAGTATGTTTCTCATTGTAAACCCAGTAACTCTATAACCTAGTATGTTTCTCATTGTTGACCTATCAACTCTAACCTAGTATGTTTCTCATTGTAGACCTAGTAACTCTATAACCTAGTATGTTTCTCATTGTAAACCCAGTAACTCTATAACCTAGTATGTTTCTCATTGTTGACCTATCAACTCTATAACCTAGTATGTTTCTCATTGTTGACCTATCAACCCTAACCTAGTATGTTTCTCATTGTTGACCTATCAACCCTAACCTAGTATGTTTCTCATTGTTGACCTATCAACCCTAACCTAGTATGTTTCTCATTGTTGACCTATCAACCCTAACCTAGTATGTTTCTCATTGTTGACCTATCAACCCTAACCTAGTATGTTTCTCATTGTTGACCTATCAACCCTAACCTAGTATGTTTCTCATTGTTGACCTATCAACCCTAACCTAGTATGTTTCTCATTGTTGACCTATCAACCCTAACCTAGTATGTTTCTCATTGTTGACCTATCAACCCTAACCTAGTATGTTTCTCATTGTTGACCTATCAACTCTAACCTAGTATGTTTCTCATTGTAGACCTAGTAACTCTATAACCTAGTATGTTTCTCATTGTTGACCTATCAACTCTAACCTAGTATGTTTCTCATTGTTGACCTATCAACTCTAACCTAGAATGTTTCTCATTGTTGACCTATCAACCCTAACCTAGTATGTTTCTCATTGTTGACCTATCAACTCTATAACCTAGTATGTTTCTCATTGTAGACCTATCAACTCTAACCTAGTATGTTTCTCATTGTAGACCTAGTAACTCTATAACCTAGTATGTTTCTCATTGTTGACCTATCAACTCTAACCTAGTATGTTTCTCATTGTAGACCCAGTAACTCTATAACCTAGTATGTTTCTCATTGTAAACCCAGTAACTCTATAACCTAGTATGTTTCTCATTGTTGACCTATCAACTCTAACCTAGTATGTTTCTCATTGTAGACCTAGTAACTCTATAACCTAGTATGTTTCTCATTGTTGACCTATCAACTCTAACCTAGTATGTTTCTCATTGTTGACCTATCAACTCTAACCTAGAATGTTTCTCATTGTTGACCTATCAACCCTAACCTAGTATGTTTCTCATTGTTGACCTATCAACTCTATAACCTAGTATGTTTCTCATTGTAGACCTATCAACTTTAACCTAGTATGTTTCTCATTGTAGACCTATCAACTCTAACCTAGTATGTTTCTCATTGTAGACCTATCAACTTTAACCTAGTATGTTTCTCATTGTAGACCTAGTAACTCTATAACCTAGTATGTTTCTCATTGTAGACCTATCAACTCTAACCTAGTATGTTTCTCACTGTAGACCCAGTAACTCTATAACCTAGTATGTTTCTCATTGTTGACCTATCAACTCTAACCTAGTATGTTTCTCATTGTTGACCCAGTAACTCTATAACCTAGTATGTTTCTCATTGTAAACCCAGTAACTCTATAACCTAGTATGTTTCTCATTGTTGACCTATCAACTCTAACCTAGTATGTTTCTCATTGTTGACCTATCAACTCTAACCTAGTATGTTTCTCATTGTTGACCTATCAACTCTATAACCTAGTATGTTTCTCATTGTAGACCTAGTAACTCTAACCTAGTATGTTTCTCATTGTAAACCAAGTAACTCTATAACCTAGTATTTTTCTCATTGTAAACCAAGTAACTCTATAACCTAGTATGTTTCTCATTGTTGACCTAGTAACTCTATAACCTTAGGTTCAAGTTCCAGATGAGAGCAACAACATGACCTTATTCAACTGATGATGGGGACCAATCAGACTCACCGATGGAAGCTTCTCCTCCATGGCCCTCTCTATGGCGATATCCACCATGTTGGCTGACAGGTCCAGGCCCAGCACCTCCACGCCGAAGGCCTGCAGAACATCATCGTCATCATCATAATCATCATTGGGATATATGACCTAACCCGATCCTATTGTTTCTAATGTGGATATGTATATAGTGGACTGGACCATTTCTCCTAGATACTGAATGTCACGTTTCTAATGTGAATGTGTTTATAGTGGACTGGACCATTTCTCCTAGATACTAAATGTCACGTTTCTAATGTGAATGTGTTTATAGTGGACTGGACCATTTCTCCTAGATACTAAATGTCACGTTTCTAATGTGAATGTGTTTATAGTGGACTGGACCATTTCTCCTACATACTAAATGTCACGTTTCTAATGTGAATGTGTTTATAGTGGACTGGACCATTTCTCCTACATACTAAATGTCACTGGGGGCTGACCTTTGCCATGTAGAAGTTTCCACCACCAATGCCACACCCCACATCCAGCACCTTCATCCCAGGCTTCAAGTTCAGCAGGTCAACAAACTCCTTTTTTAACCACAAAGATTATTTTTTTTTAAATACAGAAAGTGTCAAGTCCATCCCAATAATAACTACAAACACGTTTGGTATTTGGATATAGAGAAGGCGAAAAGAGCACAGTACCGTGGCAGTCTGTGTAAACCCAGTCTAAACAGTAACCATGTTTCAACAGTCTGTGTAAACCCAGTCTAAACAGTAACTACACAACCTATCCTGTGTGTTGTCCTTTCATGGTTCAGTGATTTTTATTCAACTTTGTCGTGGTTCACACATCCATCTGTCCATAGGAAAAACACAAACCTTTCTACTCTGGGTCTTGATGACCCAACCTATGTTGGCTGTGTGCATGCGTGAGTGTGTGTATGCCCGTGTGAGTGTGTGCAGGACTCCCTACCTTGGTAGTGCTGGGTCCCCCAGTGCTGACGTATCCTGCCCCAAACATCTTCTCGTATCGCAGGATGCCTTTGCGTGTGTACTGCTGGTTGTCCAGGAACTGCTGGAAGGTTCTGAAGCCTTCTTGACAGGCGGTGTCCCGACCCACCTTCTCCAACAGCCAACACACCTGGTTCTGGTTGTTCTTCATCTGAAGAGGGGAAGATATGAGGAGAGTAATATCACACACACACACACACACACACACACACACACACACACACACACACACACACACACACACACACACACACACACACACACACACACACACACACACACACACACACACACACACACACACACAGAGAGAGAGAGAGACAGCAGGCTACAGCAAACAGCCTGACATTACATTAATTGAGACACAACACAATCAGTAGCAATAGAGCAACCTACCTTGATGTATGTCTGCACGATTTTATTGAGCACGATGTCAAAGCCAAACACCTGCTTTTCCGCCCCCTCTGACTCCTCCCGCAGTGTTGTTGTCACCAGGTGACTGTAGTGGGCCGACGATCTGTAGTGGGTGGGGTTAAAGGTCCTCTTATAGTCACCTGGAGAGAGAGACAGAGAGAGAGAGAGAGAGAGAGAAAGCGAGAGAGAGAGACAGAGAGAGAGAGAGAGAGAGAGAGAGAGACAGCGAGAGAGAGAGAGAGAGAGAGAGAGAGAGAGACAGCGAGAGAGAGAGAGACAGAGAGAGAGAGAGAGAGAGAGAGAGAGAGAGAGAGAGAGAGAGACGGAGATAAAGGAGATGGACCCACTGGTTGCCCACTAGGTTACAGAGAGCTGGTTGTCCCATCCACCAAACTACCAGGTGTGAAGGGGGTATGCTTATTTGGTATAGAGCAGACATAACCCACTTTATTTAAATAAGTCAAAACTGGAACATTTTACATCTGGCTAAAAATTAATAAGGAAATGATATCAACAGAGAAACATGTCCTCATGTGTGCTACCTATATCCCCCTAATAGAATCCCCATACTTTAATGAAGACAGCTTCTCCATCCTAGAGGGGGAGATCAACAATTTCCAGCCCCAGGGACATGTACTAGGTCTGTGGCGACCTAAATGACAGAACCTGACAGCCTCAGCACACAGGGGGACAAACACGTACCTAGAGGTGACAGCATTCCCTCCCCCATATTCCCCTCCAGACACAACTACAACAACATAACCAACAAAAACGGGTCACAACTCCTGCAGCTCTGTTAGACGCTGGGTATGTATATAGCCAATGGTAGGTGTCGAGGGGACTCCTATGGTATTCCTGGACAAAATGTTTCACTGTAATAGTGAAGGTGTAAACTTGACAGTAGAAAACCAAAACAGTATATCTGACCTCTCAGCTTTCCCATCAAATCAAAAAATGTTAAGCAGACAACCTAAGAAAATGAACAACAATGATAAATGGTTTGATGAAGAATGCAAAAACCTAAGAAAGAAATTGAGAAATCTGAACAACCAAAAACATAGAGATCCGGAAAGCCTTCACTATGGTGAATCACTAAAACAAAATAAACTAAAACAATACAGAAATACACTACGGAGAAAGAAGGAACAGCACATCAGAAATCAGCTCAACGTCATGGAAGAATCCATAGACAACCACTTCTGGGAAAATTGGAAAACTCTAAACAAACAACAACACGAAGTTATCGATCCAAAACGGAGATGTATGGGTAAACCACTTCTCCAATCATTTTGTCTCTATAACAAAGAACAAACAACAAACAATAAACACATATACATGATGAAATACAAATATTAGACTCAACTATTAAAGACTATCAGAACCAACTGGATTCTCCAATTACATTGAATGAATTACAGGACAAAATACAAACCCTACAACCCAAAAAGGCCTGTGGTGTTGATGGTCTCCTCAATGAAATTATCAAATATACAGACCACAAATTCCAATTGGCTATACTTAAACTCTTTAACATCATCCTCAGCTCTGGCATATTTCCCAATACTTGGAACCAAGGACTGATCAGCCCAATGATCAGTCCTTGGGCAAATTTGACCCCAATAACTACAGTGGGACATGCGTCAACACCAACGTTGGGAAAGTCCTCTGCAAAGTCTTCTCATGCTTTATTGATTTCAAAAAAGCTTTAGACTCAATTTCGCATGAGAGCCTGCTATACAAATTGATGGAAAGTGGTCTTGTGGGAAAAACATACAACATTATAAAATCCATGTACACAAACAACAAGTGTGCGGTTAAAATTAGCAAAAAAACACATTTCTTTCCACAGGGGGTGAGACAGGGATGCAGCTTAAGCCCCACCCTCTTCAACATATATAGCAACGAATTGGCGCGGGCACTAGAATAGTCTGCAGCACCCGGCCTCACCCTACTAGAATCTGAAGTCAAATGTCTACTGTTTGCTGATGATCTGGTGCAACCAATAATTCACAAAATGGGACAAACACCAAATTGAGACTCTGCATTCAGAATTCTGCAAAAATATCCAATGTGTACAACGTAGAACACCAAATAATGTACGCAGAGCAGAATTAGGCCGATACCCGCTAATGATCAAAATCCAGAAAAGAGATGTTTCTACAACCACCTAAGAGGAAGCGATTCCCAAACCTTCCATAACAAAGCCAACACCTACAGAAAGATGAACCTGGAGGAGAGCCCCCTAAGCAAGCTGGTCCTGGGGCTCTGTTCACAAACACAAACAGACCCCACAGAGTCCCAAGACAGCAGCACGATTCATGAGAAAACAAAAAGAGAATTATTTGATGCATTGGAAAGAACAAACTAGAGTGAACCTGCTTTTAGGATCAAGCTTCTAGCATTCAAATGAATAAATCCAAGGCCACTATTTCGAGAGCTCATATCAGATGGAGCATTCAAGGTAATATTAGATGAGTGACGCTTCCTCGTGTAACTACTGACAGGCCTGAGTTGGATGGAGACGAGATTACTTCTAACAATACCTGTACGAGGAAGTGGCAACACGGTACCTTGACAATAGTGTAACAATAACATAAATCCATCAAAAGTTTCATCCATGGTAGCAGCACCTGTAGAGCTATTTAAAGCTGTGGGGGGGAGCAATGAGTATAGTCTGATGGGGAAACGACCAATTGCTTGTACCTATTCAGATGTAAAACATCCCGGAGAAATACATTTGGTCGATGTAGAAAAGCTGTAAAATTGTCCACATGTTGTATGTTTATTGAACAACAATAGCCTTTAAGCCAGATATGTAGCTGGCGTATGCAACTGAAATGATTATCAGTAGAGCGTGGCGATGGGAGTGGACCTGAAACAATGCATTGTTTACCTCATTTAAGTAGAGTATGAATCAGGGATTTAAAGTCATTTTTAAGTTACTCAGTTTCCTGTTTAATATCATTTGACATGGACAGTGATACCTGAAGCAGTCGGTTGTTCACTAATGAGTAGCTGGATCATACAGTCAATGTCTTGGATCTGGGCACCTGGGTAACAGACGGTCTCTGCTTTCCTAATAACATTTTGGATCATAGATGAGCCCACAATAAGGACTGCTTGGTAAATTTTTTAAGTTGTGTCTCTCTTGAGTTATCTTCCTCCTAGAAAGTTGTTTGGGGCTAATTGTAGAGCTGTTTCGTTGTAAATTGTTTAAATGGCAGGGGTATCACTTGCTTCCGGGCAAAGTTGTTTGTTCTTTTGGGGCCAGAGCCAGAAATCTCAGACTCTTCCGATACCCGGTATCTGTTTCCCAAATCCAAGGCATCACCTTGCCTTGGCGTTTTCCTGCCAAGGTTTTTTGGTTTCCGTACAGTAATCCATGGCTCCTGAGGTGGAGCAGAGGGAGTGGAACAGACCGGGTGCTTGAGTGTAGCTCCCGGTAATGACCAGGGCTCTTCTAGCGGGATCAAAGCACGTCTCACAGCTGCAGACTCCTCCGAGGCCGAGGCCGCGGTGACAAGCCATGGGCAAGTGGCTTCGTTCGCCACGTTTTTGGCAGACTCAAGAAAAGAGTCGATCAGCTGTTCATCTCCTTTAATCTGATGAAGAATAGACACTCTACCCTCCAATTCAGCGATTGTCTGGGTCAGTTCTTGACAATTGACACATTCAGAGGTAAGTTTGGTCTTTATTCTGAGTCGTTAGCTAGCAACGCTAACTAGGTTTGTTGTGGTGGTAGGCCCAAATTGTGCTAATACGCTAATCAGCATTACGGCGCTTCCGCGAATCCAATACGATTTTCATTGCAAATAGTATTTTTGTAACTCCACTCAATACTTATATAGTCTGTTTATAACTCCACTCACTACTTACATAGTCTGTTCATAATCATAAAAGTGACCATGTAGGAAACTACCACGATTCCAATACGATTTTCTTTGCAATTTTCTATGAATGTGTGTGATGTGAATGACTTTAGCTTCCCTCCTGAGTGCACACGCTCTCTAGTAGGCTTAATTTCACGACAGATAGTCTGACTCATGAAGGTGAAAGTGGACTGAATAGGGATCTGTTTAGTAAGGTATTAAATTATGAGAGGACGACAGGATGAGAGGAGTATCTGGGTAGATACACTGCCCAAAAAAATAAAGGGAACACTGAAACAACACAATGTAACTCCAAGTCAATCACACTTCTGTGAAATCAAACTGTCCACTTAGGAAGCAACACTGATTGACAATACATTTCACATGCTGTTGTGCAAATGGAATAGACAACAGGTGGAAATTATAGGCAATTAGCAAGACACCCCCAATAAATGAGTGGTTCTGCAGGTGGTGACCACAGACCACTTCTCAGTTCCTATGCTTCCTGGCTGATGTTTTGGTCACTTTTGAATGCTGGCGGTGCTTTCACTCTAGTGGTAGCATGAGACGGAGTCTACAACCTACACAAGTGGCTCAGGTAGTGCAGCTCATCCAGGATGGCACATCAATGCGAGCTGTGGCAAGAAGGTTTGCTGTGTCTGTCAGCGTAGTGTCAAGAGCATGGAGGCGCTACCAGGAGACAGGCCAGTACATCAGGAGACGTGGAGGAGGCCGTAGGAGGGCAACAACCCAGCAGCAGGACCGCTACCTCCGCCTTTGTGCAAGGAGGAGCAGGAGGAGCACTGCCAGAACCCTGCAAAATGACCTCCAGCAGGCCACAAATGTGCATGTGTCTGCTCAAACGGTCAGAAACAGACTCCATGAGGGTGGTATGAGGGCCCGACGTCCACAGGTGGGGGTTGTGCTTACAGCCCAACACCGTGCAGGACATTTGGCATTTGCCAGAGAACACCAAGATTGGCAAATTCGCCATTGGCGCCCTGTGCTCTTCACAGATGAAAGCAGGTTCACACTGAGCACATGTTACAGACGTGACAGAGTTTGGAGACGCTGTGGAGAACGTTTTGCTGCCTGCAACATCCTCCAGCATGACCGGTTTGCCGGTGGGTCAGTCATGGTGTGGGGTGGCATTTCTTTGGGGGGCCGCACAGCCCTCCATGTGCTCGCCAGAGGTAGCCTGACTGCCATTAGGTACCGAGATGAGATCCTAAGTGAGACCATATGCTGGCTCGGTTGGCCCTGGGTTCCTCCTAATGCAAGACAATGCTAGACCTCATGTGGCTGGAGTGAGTCAGCAGTTCCTGCAAGAGGAAGGCATTGCTATGGACTGGCCCACCCGTTCCCCAGACCTGAATCCAATTGAGCACATCTGGGACATCATGTCTCGCTCCATCCACCAACGCCACGTTGCACCACAGACTGTCCAGGAGTTGGCGGGTGCTTTAGTCCAGGTCTGGGAGGAGATCCCTCAGGAGACCATCCGCCACCTCATCAGGAGCATGCCCAGGCGTTGTAGGGAGGTCATACAGGCACGTGGAGGCCACACACTACTGAGCCTCATTTTGACTTGTTTTAAGGACATTACATCAAAGTTGGATCAGCCTGTAGTGTGGTTTTCCACTTTAATTTTGAGTGTGACTCCAAATTCAGACCTCCATGGGTTGATAAATTTGATTTCCATTGATAATTTTTGTGTGATTTTGTTGTCAGCACATTCAACTATGTAAATAAAAAAGTATTTAATAAGAATATTTCATTCATTCAGATCTAGGATGTGTTACTTTAGTTTTCCCTTTATTTTTTTGAGCAGTGTATATCACCATGTTGCTTCCCCCTATCAACCTCTCATCTCTACAGAAGGGTATAAGGATTCATTAGACAGTAACCTCTCAGCTCTACAGGAGGGTCTAGGGATTCATTAGACAGCAACCTCTCAGCTCTACAGGAGGGTCATTACTGTAAGACTCACAATAGATATTCAGGTGATATTAAAGCTCGTACCTGATTGGTGGTTGCAGGACTCCCTGAAAAACAGGTATCCTCCGAGGCGGAGCCATCCCAGCATCCTCTCTGTTAGTGACCTCAGCTCCTCGTCACTCAGATACATCAGCAGCCAGTTGGAGAAGATGATGTCAAAACTGATGGGGAGGTACACATCAGAATAACACCATAACTGATGGGGGGGAGGGGGGTACACATCAGAATAACACCATAACTGATGGGGGGGAGGGGGGTACACATCATAATAACACCATAACTGATGGGGGGGTGGGGTACACATCTGAATAACACCATAACTGATGAAGGGGGGGGGGGGGGGGGGGGTACACATCAGAATAACATCATAAGTCTGGACGTTATAGAGGTATCAAAGTTTATAGCAAGTAGCAATGCATTATACCCATCGGCTTTAGGCAACGCCTGTGTCAAAAATGGCACAGTAATCCCTTTATAGTGCACTACTTTAGAGCCCTATAGGTCCTGGTTACCTTATGGGCCCTGGTCTACAGTAGTACACTGCCCTACGGGCCCTGGTCTACAGTAGTACACTACCCTATGGGCCCTGGTCAACAGTAGTGCACTACCCAATGTGTCCTGGTCAATAGTAGTCCACTACCTGAGCAATAGGGCACCATTTGGAACACAGAACTAATTTGTTACCTCGTATTAGTGTTTTCAGTTCCAAGAGATTGAGTAATTGAGTGTTTCCAAAATATTTCTCCCGGCCTGACCTTTATTTAACTAGGCAAGTCAGTTCCTATTCTTATTTACAATGACGGCCAAACCCAGACGACGCTCTGACCTTTATTTAACTAGGCAAGTCAGTTCCTATTCTTATTTACAATGACGGCCAAACCCAGACGACGCTGGGCCAAATGTGCACCGCCCTATGGGACTCCCAATCACGGCCGGATGTGATACAGCCTGGATTCAAACCAGGTAGTATAGTGACACCTTTTGTACTGAGATGCAGTGCCTTAGACCGCTGCGCCACTCGGGAGCCAACAAAACACCCAAAAATCCCAACAGAGAATTTATACTGAGACGCAGACCTAGAGGTGCAAAGAGAGCAAAGTTTACCAGTAACTTTCGACGTTTACCAATAACCTGACAGAATTTTGGTATCTATCGATAAATAAATGGAATCTTAGAAGATTAAATCTAGTGTCCTTTTTTGGTGCTACAGATTATCACAGGTGTCTGTAATGATCTCTGGCCCTCTGTGTGGCCTTATCACATGGAAATATATACATTTATTTAAAAATAATCAATAGTATGGCAAAGCTGTAAAACATTATCTAAAATATATACCATCAACTTAGTGAATACAATTTTTGTTTAATATGAGGGTTTCAGCATGACACATCCTTGACATTTTTTTCACACTCTTGTATTTATTATGTCACTATGTATATTTTACTATGTCATTATGTATATTTTACTACGTCACTATGTATATTTTACTATGTCACTATGTATATTTTACTACGTCACTATGTATATTTTACTATGTCATTATGTATATTTTACTACGTCACTATGTATATTTTACTATGTCACTATGTATATTTTACTATGTATATTTTACTATGTCACTATGTATATTTTACTATGTCATTATGTATATTTTACTACGTCACTATGTATATTTTACTATGTCACTATGTATATTTTACTATGTATATTTTACTATGTCAATATGTATATTTTACTATGTCATTATGTATATTTTACTGTCACTATGTATATTTTACTATGTCACTATGTATATTTTATTATGTCACTATGTATATTTTACTATGTCATTATGTATATTTTACTATGTCACTATGTATATTTTACTATGTCATTATGTATATTTTACTATGTCACTATGTATATTTTACTATGTCATTATGTATATTTTACGATGTCATTATGTATATTTTACTATGTCATTATGTATATTTTACTATGTCATTATGTATATTTTACTATGTCACTATGTATATTTTACTATGTCACTATGTATATTTTACTATGTCACTATGTATATTTACTATGTCACTATGTGTTTGTTGTCAATGTTTTGGGGGTCAAACTGGTGGCAGTTATGAAACAAGTCAACAGTAGGAAGAGTTGCAGAGTTCTTTCATTAATCTTCTCTTTAACCATTTGGTCCACCCACTAGAAACGCATTGACAATACAGCCACAGATTATATATATTAATACATTTTTTCCAAATTGCCATAGATTTACCTGTTAATTACCAAAATTACAGAAGATTTTGGTAACTGTGGTAAACTATGTAAACCTCTTTTATAATATATTATTATAATATAATTTTTTATACACATCCTATCAACCAGCAGACCTGTTTTTGGGGAAGTCCAGCTTGGTGACGTCTGCCTGGAGGAAGGAGGCGTTGCCATGGTGACTGTTGTCCTGTCTGTTCTTCTCCACGAAGCTCTCCATGAAGTCGACCGCTGTCACGTGACTGGCCTGGGTCAACAGGTGGCTGGTGTACCTACTGGAAGAGACCAAACACACAAACACAAAGGGGCAAACACCTCCACATCAGACAGCGCGGGTCAAACTGCCATCAAGAGTCAATGTCACCTGACCAGGAAAAACACAGGTTCCCATCGTAGCCCATGGCCAGGGAGTTTTACCTATCAGGTCACATGGTCAGTTAAACCTCATGGCTCTACAGAGATCATGACACAGTATATGCTTGTTGTTATTAACGGTCTATCGGGTCAGTTGTTTTATAGATATAGTTCAATAGACCCACTGACCCGATGCCGGCGCCCAGCTCTAGGACCCTCTGTCCGGAAAGGCTGGGCAGCAGGGAGAGGATCTCAGGCAGTTCTTGCTGGGTCAGCTCCTGGGCATGAGAGTCCAACATCATTTCTTCAACCGTGGCCTGATGGCTGTGCTCCTTCCAGAATTCTGTCATCGTACTCCTCTTTACTCAGAGTGGAGAGAAGAACTAAAGCAAACTGCTGGACAAGTACACAATAACAATAACACCAACAACAACATACTGTATTTGTATGTACCCAGTCTGTGTGTTATTTTGCTAGGAATTGCCATTCTATTCTATGCTATGTTATTCTATGCTATTCTATTCGGTCATTCTATGCCACGTTTTTCTATTCTATGCTATTCTATTATATTCAATGCTATAATATTATATTATATGCTATGTTATTCTATTCTATTCCATGTCATTCTATGCTATGTTATTCTATGCTATGCTATTCTATGTTATGTTTTCCATGCTATGTTATTCTATGCTATGTTATTCTGTTCTATGCTATTCTATGTTATTCTATGCTATGTGATTCTATTCTATCTTATTCTATGATATATTATTATATTCTATGATATGTAGTTATTTTCTATGCTATGTTATTCTATGATATGTTATTCTATTATATTCTATGCTATTCTTTGCTATTCTATTCTATGCTATGTTATTATATTCTATGTTATTCTATGGTACGTTATTATATTCTATGATATGTGATTATTTTCTATGCTATGTTATTCTATGATATGTTATTCTATTATATTCTATGCTATTCTATGCTATTCTTTGCTATTCTATTCTATGCTATGTTATTATATTCTATGTTATTCTATGGTACGTTATTATATTCTATGATATGTGATTATTTTCTATGCTATGTTATTGTATTATATTATATGCTATTCTATGCTATGTTATTATATGCTATGTTATTATACTCTATGCTATTCTATCCTATGCTATTATTTTATATTCTATTCTATTATATGTTATTATACGTTATTATATTCTATTCTATGCCATGTTATTATATTCTATGTTATTATATGCAATGTTATTATAATCTATGCTATTCTATTTGATGCTATGTTATTATATGCTATGCTATGTTATTCTATGCTATTCTATTTTAAAGCTATTGTAGACTACAGGGTGTGGTAAAGTGAGTTTGATACTGTAGGGTTACTATAGAATGAGAGCAACAACAAGAGGTATTACTCTCCAGAACTCAATCACTGGAACAAAATATTGTAGAAATCAACCACTGTTTTGTAAAGAATGCCAACTCAATGAAAATGTCATATACTACCACCACAACCCCAAAGACCTAAAAGCAATATGAACCTGAAATAACAACAATCACAACTACTGCTAACAGGTTATATAACGGTCACATAACAGGTCATAATCATTCCTAAATCACTATAACTGCCTGACGACTCAAACGGAATTATTCCGAGGCTCTATCGTTCCGGTTCATAGCGTTTGGCCGGAGAAAGGAGTTTGGGGTAACCAGGGAATAAAACTGCAGCAGCAATCTCGATTAGTAGCCAACTAGCCCTACAATCAATGTTTCATCCAGGAGTAAACAAGAATATACAATAGAAACACTCCAGAACTCTACAGCAGTTAGCATTACTTCAATCATTTGCTTGAATATACTAAACACAGAACACATGTTGGGCCAAAATAACCTTGTAAGTATTATTAACATCTGACCAGAAAATGTCAACCACATTGAATAAACCCACACTGTTATTTACAGTCGATAGAGGATGGAAACCATGTAATTCTTACCTTTGGTGTCCATGTTTGTTGGTTAAAAAAAATATATATGTATATTGGGGTAAAAAGGGCTAACTATTACTGTTAGTAGTTAGTGATCCTAACAGCATCAATTATCAGCCGATGGTATGTTGAGTGTTATCACTGGCAGACTAATGGAAACTTGTTGTTGAGTGTTGGCCATAATGCGCGTGGAAGAGTTGGCTTTCCACATCCATAAGGTGCAGAACTGACAATACTGATGCGCGGAATAAGGGAGGGGTGGACAACAATAACGCATGAATAATCATCTGGTTAACAATGGGGGTCTTCGGTGTCTGCTATCTGACGCGTTATGTTAGGATTTCCCTTACCGTATAACCAGACCTTGACTGTCGATGAACCGATCTGGTGATATGTCAATCATTCAGAGGAGGCGATAAGGCGATATTGAGTCATCCATCCATGTGGAAGAAAAAATAAGAGTATGTTGTACGTACATAAAGGCCTGTTAAAGATATAGCCTGTGGTCTGAGCAAAGTGCATCTGCGTGCGTTATTTTACACCGCGGTTGAAACGAGCCCCGTTCGTCCAGAATGTGCTGACACCGTTCGGATGGAGCCGCTCATGTGTGACATGCATGCGAGGATTGCGCAATATTGCCTCATGCAGCTGTTTTCTGCTAAAACGTGGCCTTTAAAGGGCCAGCCTGAGGCAGGTAGCGCATGGTTCAGATTAATGATGATGAAACACACGAAGCAGATTACAGCATGACCAAAACGACAATTTTAAATGCGAAAAATGTTTTTTTTTATTAGGAATTAAACATTTTCTTTCCATAATGTGAGGACAGGTGTTATGAGAAGCAAATCAGTTTTATAATGGACATAATCACAATACATTAATACAATTAATTAGTTATTGTTTCAAATGGCAAGGGCAAAATAACGTTAAGAGAGAGAGAGAGACAGAGAGAGAGACAGAGAAAGAGAGAGAGTGAGAGAGAGAGAGAGAGAGAGAGAGAGAGAGAGAGAGAATTAGTATACAATCTACCTCACTTACTTTGGTAATGTTAACATATGTTTCCCATGTGTCACGTTCTGACCTCTATTTCTGTTGTTTTGTATTTATTTAGTATGGTCAGGGCGTGAGTTGGGTGGGCAGTCTATGTTTGTTTTTCTATGTTTTGGGGCATTTCTATGTTTTCGGCCTAGTATGGTTCTCAATCAGAGGCAGGTGTCATTAGTTGTCTCTGATTGAGAATCATACTTAGGTAGCCTGGGTTTCACTGTGTGTTTGTGGGTGATTGTTCCTGTCACTGTGTTTGTTGTCACAGGATAGGCTGTATAGGTTTTCACGTTCCGTTTGTTGTTTTGTAGATTTGAGTTATTTCATGTATCGTTCAGTTTTCCATTAAAGAACATGAATAACCACCACGCTGCTTTTTGGTCCGCTTCTCCTCCTACAGACGAACGTCGTTACACCATGCCAATAAAGCCCCTTGCCTTGAATTTAATTGAGAGAGAGAGAGAGCCACAGACCCACAAAAAAATCGAAAACAAATCCAATTTTGATAAACTCCCATATCTATTGGGTGAAATATCACAGTGTGACATCACAGCAGCAAGACTTGTGGCCTGTTGCCATTAAAAAAAGGGTGAAGAACAACCAGTGAAGAACAAACACCATTGTAAATACAACCCATTTTTATGTTAATTTATGTTCCCTTTTGTACTTTAACCATTTACATATCATTACAACACTGTATATATACATAATATGACATTTGACATGTCTTTAGTCTTTCGGGACTTTTGTGAGTGTAATATTTACTGTTCACTTTTTATTGTTAAATCCACTTTTTTTTATCCATTTCACTTGCTTTGGCAACGTTAACATATGTTTCCCCATGACCATAAATCCCTTTGAATTGAATTGAAATAGAGAGAGGGAGGGAGAGAGGGAGGGAGAGAGAGAGGGAGGGAGAGAGAGAGAGAGAGAGAGAGAGGGAGAGGAGAGAGAGAGAGAGGGAGAGAGAGAGAGAGAGAGAGAGGGAGGGAGAGAGAGAGAGAGGGAGAGGGAGGGAGGGAGAGAGGGAGAGAGGGAGAGGAGAGAGAGAGAGAGACAGAGAGGGAGAGGAGAGAGAGAGAGAGAGAGAGAGGGAGAGGAGAGAGAGAGAGAGCGACAGAGAGAGAGAGAGAGAGAGAGAGAGAGCGAGAGAGACAGAGAGAGAGAGGATATGGACATGATCCTCTGCCCAGGCGATGCTGATGGCTTCCAAATCTTACAACGCCTGGATATGTATTTTACCTATCAGTTAACCACATCCTACGTTATAGCAATCTGTCAGTCCATTACACAGTCGATGACGTGGCACGCAAACTTTGAATGATTTGAATGAGCAGGGGACCTGTGTGTGTGAAAGACAGAGAGAGATAGAGAGAGAAAGAGAGAGAGAAAGAGAGACGGCTAGCCCGCTCGTGGCTGGCCTTGGTGACACACACAATGTCAATATGTAGCCTGCTGTGTGTAGTTGATAACTGGTTTGACATTTAACTCGGTTACAATACAACTTCCAAAGTTCAATGATTGTGGTCAGATGGCCACGGAGACTTTTACCCATCCTCAGGAGAGCTCATACTCAAATCAAATCAACGTTTATTTGTCACATGTGCCTAATATGTAAATCTTATCGTGAAATGCTTACTTACCAGCGCTCAACCAACAATGCTTTAAGAAGTTTAAGGAAAAAAATATTATCAAAAAAGTAACACAAAAAAATGAAATAACAATATGGAGGCTACAGTATATAATTATACTATATGCACTATGTATATACACTACATAATTATACTATATGCACTATGTATATATACTATATAATTATACTATATGCACTATGTATATATACTACATAATTATACTATATGCACTATATATATACACTATATAATTATACTATATGCACTATGTATATATACTATATAATTATACTATATGCACTATGTATATACACTATATAATTATACTATATGCACTATGTATATATACTATATAATTATACTATATGCACTATATATATACACTATATAATTATACTATATGCACTATGTATATATACTATATATATATATATATATATATATATATACACACACTATATGCACTATATATATACACTATATAATTATACTATATGCACTATGTATATATACTATATATATATATATATATATATATATATACACACACTATATGCACTATATATATACACTATATAATTATACTATATGCACTATGTATATATACTATATAATTATACTATATGCACTATGTATATATACTATATAATTATACTATATGCACTATATATAAACACTATATAATTATACTATATGCACTATGTATATATACTATATAATTATACTATATGCACTATGTATATATACTATATAATTATACTATATGCACTATATATATACACTACATAATTATACTATATGCACTATGTATATATACTACATAATTATACTATATGCACTATGTATATATACTATATAATTATACTATATGCACTATATATATACACTACATAATTATACTATATGCACTATGTATATATACTACATAATTATACTATATGCACTATGTATATATACTACATAATTATACTATATGCACTATATATATACACTACATAATTATACTATATGCACTATGTATATACACTACATAATTATACTATATGCACTATATATATATACACTACATAATTATACTATATGCACTATATATATACACTACATAATTATACTATATGCACTATGTATATATACTATATATATATATATATATATATATATATATACACACACTATATGCACTATATATACACTATATAATTATACTATATGCACTATATATATACACTACATAATTATACTATATGCACTATGTATATATACTATATAATTATACTATATGCACTATGTATATATACTATATATATATATATATACACACACTATATGCACTATATATATACACTATATAATTATACTATATGCACTATATATATACACTATATAATTATACTATATGCACTATATATATACACTATATAATTATACTATATGCACTATGTATATATACTATATATATATATACACACTATGTGCACTATATATATACACTACATAATTATACTATATGCACTATATATATACACTACATAATTATACTATATGCACTATGTATATATACTATATAATTATACTATATGCACTATGTATATATACTATATATATATATACACACACTATATGCACTATATATATACACTATATAATTATACTATATGCACTATATATATACACTATATAATTATACTATATGCACTATGTATATATACTATATATATATACACACTATATGCACTATATATATACACTATATAATTATACTATATGCACTATATATATATACACTATATAATTATACTATATGCACTATATATATACACTATATAATTATACTATATGCACTATGTATATATACTACATAATTATACTATATGCACTATGTATATATACTACATAATTATACTATATGCACTATATATATACACTACATAATTATACTATATGCACTATGTATATACACTACATAATTATACTATATGCACTATATATACACTACATAATTATACTATATGCACTATATATATACACTACATAATTATACTATATGCACTATGTATATATACTATATATATATATATATATATATATATATATATACACACACTATATGCACTATATATATACACTATATAATTATACTATATGCACTATATATATACACTACATAATTATACTATATGCACTATGTATATATACTATATAATTATACTATATGCACTATGTATATATACTATATATATATATATATATACACACACTATATGCACTATATATATACACTATATAATTATACTATATGCACTATATATATACACTATATAATTATACTATATGCACTATATATATACACTATATAATTATACTATATGCACTATGTATATATACTATATATATATATACACACTATATGCACTATATATATACACTACATAATTATACTATATGCACTATATATATACACTACATAATTATACTATATGCACTATGTATATATACTATATAATTATACTATATGCACTATGTATATATACTATATATATATACACACACTATATGCACTATATATATACACTATATAATTATACTATATGCACTATATATATACACTATATAATTATACTATATGCACTATATATATACACTATATAATTATACTATATGCACTATGTATATATACTATATATATATACACACTATATGCACTATATATATACACTATATAATTATACTATATGCACTATATATATATATATATATACACTATATAATTATACTATATGCACTATATATATACACTATATAATTATACTATATGCACTATGTATATATACACACTATATAATTACACTATATAATTATACTATATGCACTATGTATATATACACACTATATAATTACACTATATGCACTATATATATATATATACACACTATATGCACTATATATATATACTATATAATTATACTATATGCACTATATATATATATATATATACTATATAATTATACTATATGCACTATATATATACACTATATAATTATACTATATGCACTATATATATACACTACATAATTATACTATATGCACTATGTATATATACTATATAATTACACTATATGCACTATATATAAATACACACTATATGCACTATATATATATACTATATAATTATACTATATGCACTATATATATATATATATATACTATATAATTATACTATATGCACTATATATATACACTATATAATTATACTATATGCACTATATATATATATACTATATAATTATACTATATGCACTATGTATATATACTATATAATTATACTATATGCACTATGTATATATACTATATAATTACACTATATGCACTATATATAAATACACACTATATGCACTAAATATATACACTACATAATTACACTATATGCACTATATATATATATATATATATATATATATATATATATATATATATATATATATATATATATATACACACTATATGCACTATATATATACACTACATAATTACACTATATGCACTACATATATATATATATACACACTATATGCACTATATATATATATATATATATATATATATATATATATATATATATACTATATATATATAATTACACTATATGCACAATATGTATATATGCACAATATATAATTACACTATATGCACTATATATATATCTATATATATATATATATATATCTATACATATATATATATATATATATATATATATATATATATATATATGTATATACTATATAATTATACGATATGCACAATATATATATACTCTATAATTACACTATATGCTCTGTATACATACACTATATAATTACACTATATACTTTTGTTCATGTTTTTATTCCCTTGTGTTAAAGAAAGGTGCAACGTTTACACTGGCACTGTGTATGAATGGCAGGTCTGGTCAATAGACACTTTGGTTGTAATGTTTGACTTGAGGCCTCGACACAATATCAAGTTCTGGGTGAAAGTCCAGGATGTCATCCTGGAGTGAATCAAAGCAGAGTTGTGTTCATAGTTACCATTGTCATATCAAATTGTTATATTCTCACATTGTCATGTTGTCTCGTCTCACGTTCTCTCACAGTGACTTTTGTCAGGTAAGGGGCTTTATACTATAGAATCCTTACTTATCATAGCCTTGCCTAGTTAAATAAAGATTAAATAAAATATTTATACACTACCGTTCAAAAGTCTGGGGGTCACTTAAAAATGTCCTTGTTCCCCATGAAAACATACATGAAATGAGTTGCAAAATGAATAGGAAATACAGTCAAGACGTTGACAAGGTCATAAATAATGATTTTTAATTGAAATAATAATTGTGTCCTTCAAACTTTGCTTTCATCAAATAATCCTCCATTTGCAGCAATTACAGCCTTGCAGACCTTTGTCATTCTAGTTGTCAATTTGTTGAGGTAATCTGAAGAGATTTGACACCATGCTTCCTGAAGCACCTCCCACAAGTTGGATTGGCTTGATTGTCACTTCTTACGTACCATTCGGTCAAGCTGCTCCCATAACAGCTCAATAGGGTTGAGATCCGGTGACTGTGCTGGCCACATTATAGACAGAATACCAGCTGACTGCTTCTTCCCTAAATAGTTATTGCATAGTTTGGAGCTGTGCTTTGGGTCATTGTCCTGTTGTGGGAGGAAATTGGCTTCAATTAAGCGCCGTCCACAGGGTATGGAATGGCGTTGCAAAATGGAGTGATAGCCTTCCTTCTTCAAGATCCCCTTTACCCTGTACAAATCTCCCACTTTACCACCACCAAAGCACCCCCAGACCATCACAATCAATCAATCAAATGTATTTATAAAGCCCTTTTTATATCAGCTGATGTCACAAAGTGCTGTACAGAAACCCAGCCTAAAACCCAAAACAGCAAGCAATGTAGATGTAGAAGCACGGTGACTAGGAAAAACTCCCTAGAAAGGTCAGAACCTAGGAATATATATATATATATATATGTATATATACAGTGGGGCAAAAAAGTATTTAGTCAGCCACCAATTGTGCAAGTTCTCCCACTTAAAAAGATGAGAGAGGCCTGTAATTCTCATCCTAGGTACACTTCAACTATGACAGACAAAATGAGAAAGAAAATTCCAGAAAATCACATTGTAGGATTATTAATGAATTTATTTGCAAATTATGGTGGAAAAAAGTATTTGGTCAATAACAAAAGTTTCTCAATACTTTGTTATGTACCCTTTGTTGGCAATGACAGAGGTCAAACGTTTTCTGTAAGTCTTCACAAGGTTTTCACACACTGTTGCTGGTATTTTGGCCCATTCCTCCATGCAGATCTCCTCTAGAGCAGTGATGTTTTGGGGCTGTTGCTGGGCAACACGGACTTTCAACTCCCTCCAAAGATTTTCTATGGGGTTGAGATCTGGAGACTGACTAGGCCACTCCAGGACCTTGAAATGCTTCTTACGAAGCCACTCCTTCGTTGCTCGGGCGGTGTGTTTGGGATCATTGTCATGCTGAAAGACCCAGCCACATTTCATCTTCAATGCCCTTGTTGATGGAAGGAGGTTTTCACTCAAAATCTCACGATACATGGCCCCATTCATTCTTTCCTTTACACGGATCAGTCGTCCTGGTCCCTTTGCAGAAAAACAGCCCCAAAGCATGATGTTTCCACCCCCATGCTTCACAGTAGGTATGGTGTTCTTTGGATGCAACTCAGCATTCTTTGTCCTCCAAACACGACGAGTTGTGTTTTTACCAAAAAGTTATATTTTGGTTTCATCTGACCATATGACATTCTCACAATCTTCTTCTGGATCATCCAAATTCTCTCTAGCAAACTTCAGACGGGCCTGGATATGTACTGGCTTAAGCAGGGGACACGTCTGGCACTGCAGGATTTGAGTCCCTGGCGGCGTAGTGTGTTACTGATGGTAGGCTTTGTTACTTTGGTCCCAGCTCTCTGCAGGTCATTCACTAGGTCCCCCCGTCTGGTTCACAGGGTGAGATCCCCACGGGGTAAAATATTGCGTGGAGCCCCAGATCGAGGGAGATTATCAGTGATCTTGCATGTCTTCCATTTCATAATAATTGCTCCCACAGTTGATTTCTTCAAACCAAGCTGCTTACCTATTGCAGATTCAGTCTTCCCAGCCTGGTGCAGGTCTACAATTTTGTTTCTGGTGTCCTTTGACAGCTCTTTGGTCTGGCCATAGTGGAGTTTGGAGTGTGACTGTTTTGAGGTTGTGGACAGGTGTCTTTTATACTGATAACAAGTTCAAACAGGTGCCATTAATACAGGTAATGAGTGGAGGACAGAGGAGCCTCTTAAAGAAGAAGTTACAGGTCTGTGAGAGCCAGAAACCTTGCTTGTTTGTAGGTGACCAAATACTTATTTTCCACCATCATTTGCAAATAAATTCATTAAAAATCCTACAATGTGATTTTCTGGATTTTTTTTCTAATTTTGTCTGTCATAGTTGAAGTGTACCTATGATGAAAATTACAGGCCTCTCTCATATTTTTAAGTGGGAGAACTTGTGCAATTGGTAGCTGACTAAATACTTTTTTGCCCCACTGTACATGTTGTTCAATGTTGTCCTGGTGGGCCAAACCCTTCTGGTTTGTATACTCTCTGTTACGTCCGTCGTTGAATGAGTGAGACCAAAGCGCAGCGTGGAAAGTGTTCATGATCATTTAATAATGAAGCACCGACAAAACAATATAAACTAAAGTTTAAAGTTGTGCAGGGCTCTCAGCTACTGTGCAAAAACAACGTCCCACAAACTAGGGTGGAAAAACAGGCTGCCTAAGTATGATTCCCAATCAGAGACAACGATAGACAGCTGCCTCTGATTGGGAACCATGCCTGGCCAACAAAGAAATAGAAAACTAGAATGCCCACCCAAATCACACCCTGACCTAACCAAAATAGAGAAATAAAAAGTCTCTCTAAGGTCAGGGCGTGACACTCTCCTTCTAATCAGGGACTAATTCAAACCTGGGTCACCGGGTTAGTGCAATTAACTACCAGGTAGAAACAAAAACGAGAAGTGTATTGGCCCTCCAGGACTGGACTGGAACAGCTCTGGTCTGTAGGCTAAGCTGCTTCTGGCTTTAGCCTCTTTTACAATGTCTACAGGGGGGGAGGAGCTGGATGGGGGGAGGAGCTGGATGATGGGAGAAGCTGGATGGGGGGGGGGGGAGCTGGATGGGGGAGAAGCTGGATGGGGGGAGGAGCTGGATGGGGGGAGGAGCTGGATGGGGGGAGGAGCTAGATGGGGGGAGGAGCTGGATGGGGGAGGGGCTGGATGGGGGGAGGGGCTGGATGGGGAGAGGAGCTGGATGGGGGGAGGAGCTGGATGGGGGGGGGCTGGATGGGGGGAGGAGCTGGATGGGGGGGAGGAGCTGGATGGGGGGGGGGAGCTGGATGGGGGAGGAGCTGAATGGGGGGAGGAGCTGGATGGGTGGAGGAGCTGGATGGGGGGAGAATTCAACCAACCAGTGTGTGACTGAGGCACAGCATTCACTGTTTCACTGTGATGGAGAGGACACAGTTATGCCTGTGTATGACTGAACCACAGAGGGTTTTAGGCTGTGTTTGATTGTGTGGTTATAAAATATTAAATAGGAGAAGAGGAAGAAGAGAAGAGGAGAAGGAGAAGAGGAAGGCCCCACAATATCAGTGGACATGTTCAACCCCCCCAAAAAACGAATATAATCTGACCCCTGTTACACTTCCAACAACCGAACCAATCATATCTAACCTTAGCTAGAAGGAGTCAATTATACTCAGTTGTAGGAGGATGTGTACATTATGTTTTTGGCCTGTTAATAATCAAGATGTGATGTTGTTCCATACACATCCACTAGATGGCGCCAATGCTACTTGAGAGAGTTCCGAATATGATTCCTATTAGAATGTTGGTGAAATACCATCTTTGGAATGCTTTCCATTCATGCTCACTAGATGTCAGTCTATAGCCAAATATATGTTATTGATGCTTGTCAGACACAAGTACAGTATTTAAGATGCAGCATAGTGTTCAGAATAAAACGTGGCTTTGTTATAATAATAGCGTTAGCCACCTAGCCACCTTGGTACGCAATGTAATATACAGATGTGCTCCCCACAAACAATGATAAACAATGATGCCATGCTGCAAGACTAGACATCTTCAAAAGCTGAAAAATATGAGCTGATGAAATGATACCAAACAGCATTTCGAAGCAGGAGGAACCCAACGCATTGCGTTTTTATCCCTAGTAACAGAATAGCAGACTGGAGAAACTCCAGGGGTTGAATGTAATTTCACTAAAGACAGTCTGTTATGTCCTTCCACTGCTGCAGGGGCTTGGCCTTCACAATGACTTCACTACTAACAGGGACACTGCTCCAGGGGTTTGGACTAATAACCGAAAGTTTGCAAGATCGAATCCCAGAACTGACAAGGTAAAAAAAATCTGTCGTTCTGCCCCTGAACAGGCAGTTAACCCACTGTTCCTAGGCCGTCACTGAAAATAAGAATTTGTTCTTAACTGACTTGCCTAGTTAAATAAAGTTTTTAAAAATACAAAAAACAATGACTTCACTATAAACAGGGATGAGTCTCATATGGCACCCTATACCCTATATAGTGCACTACTTTTGACCAGAGCCCTATAGAACCCTATTCCCTACATAGTGCACTACTTTTGACCAGAGCCCTATAGAACCCTATTCCCTATATAGTGCACTACTTTTGACCAGAGCCCTATAGAACCCTATTCCCTATATAGTGCACTACTTTTGACCAGAGCCCTATAGAACCCTATTCCCTACATAGTGCACTACTTTTGACCAGAGCCCTATAGAACCCTATTCCCTACATAGTGCACTACTTTTGACCAGAGCCCTATAGAACCCTATTCCCTACATAGTGCACTACTTTTGACCAGAGCCCTATAGAACCCTATTCCCTATATAGTGCACTACTTTTGACCAGAGCCCTATAGAACCCTATTCCCTACATAGTGCACTACTTTTGACCAGAGCCCTATAGAACCCTATTCCCTACATAGTGCACTACTTTTGACCAGAGCCCTATAGAACCCTATTCCCTACATAGTGCACTACTTTTGACCAGAGCCCTATAGAACCCTATTCCCTATATAGTGCACTACTTTTGACCAGAGCCCTATAGAACCCTATTCCCTACATAGTGCACTACTTTTGACCAGAGCCCTATAGAACCCTATTCCCTACATAGTGCACTACTTTCACCAGGGCCCTATAGAACCCTATTCCCTATATAGTGCACTACTTTTGACCAGAGCCCTATAGAACCCTATTCCCTACATAGTGTACTACTTTTGACCAGAGCCCTATAGAACCCTATTCCCTATATAGTGCACTACTTTTGACCAGAGCCCTATAGAACCCTATTCCCTACATAGTGCACTACTTTTGACCAGAGTCCTATAGAACCCTATTCCCTACGTAGTGCACTACTTTCACCAGGGCCCATAGGGATCTGATCAATAGAAAGTTAACACAACAGAAGTGTCAGTTCATGCTATAGGTTTTCTCCTACGTTAGTTACCTCCAAATAGTACAGCTGTGTCTATCGCCTGTGTGTTATTGTATGTTACTGTATGTTATTGTATGTTACTGTATGTTATTGTATGTTATTGCATGTTACTGTATGTTATTGTATGTTACTGTATGTTATTGCATGTTACTGTATGTTATTGTATGTTATTGCATGTTACTGTATGTTATTGTATGTTATTGTATGTTACTGTATGTTACTGTATGTTATTGCATGTTACTGTATGTTATTGTATGTTATTGTATGTTACTGCATGTTACTGTATGTTATTGTATGTTATTGCATGTTACTGTATGTTATTGTATGTTATTGTATGTTAATGTATGTTACTGTATGTTATTGCATGTTACTGTATGTTATTGTATGTTACTGTATGTTATTTTATGTTATTGTATGTTACTGTATGTTATTGTATGTTACTGTATGTTTTTGTATGTTATTGTATGTTACTGTATGTTACTGTATGTTATTGTATGTTACTGTATGTTTTTGTATGTTATTGTATGTTACTGTATGTTATTGTATGTTATTGTATGTTATTGTATGTTATTGCATGTTACTGTATGTTATTGTATGTTATTGTATGTTACTGTATGTTATTGCATGTTACTGTATGTTACTGTATGTTATTGTATGTTATTGTATGTTGCTGTATGTTACTGTATGTTATTGTATGTTATTGTATGTTATTGCATGTTACTGTATGTTATTGTATGTTATTGTATGTTACTGTATGTTACTGTATGTTATTGCATGTTACTGTATGTTATTGTATGTTACTGTATGTTACTGTATGTTACTGTATGTTTTTGTATGTTATTGTATGTTACTGTATGTTACTGTATGTTACTGTATGTTATTGTATGTTACTGTATGTTACTGTATGTTATTGTATGTTACTGTATGTTACTGTATGTTATTGTATGTTACTGTATGTTATTGTATGTTATTGTATGTTACTGTAAGTTACTGTATGTTATTGCATGTTATTGCATGTTACTGTATGTTACTGTATGTTACTGTATGTTACTGTATGTTATTGTATGTTACTGTATGTTACTGTATGTTATTGTATGTTACTGTATGTTACTGTATGTTACTGTATGTTATTGGATGTTATTGGATGTTACTGTATGTTACTGTATGTTATTGGATGTTATTGGATGTTACTGTATGTTACTGTATGTTATTGTGTTATTGTATGTTACTGTATGTTACTGTATGTTATTGTATGTTATTGTATGTTACTGTATGTTACTGTATGTTACTGTATGTTATTGTATGTTACTGTATGTTACTGTATGTTACTGTATGTTATTGTATGTTATTGGATGTTACTGTATGTTACTGTATGTTACTGTATGTTATTGGATGTTATTGGATGTTACTGTATGTTACTGTATGTTATTGTGTTATTGTATGTTACTGTATGTTACTGTATGTTATTGTATGTTATTGTATGTTACTGTATGTTACTGTATGTTATTGTATGTTATTGTATGTTACTGTATGTTATTGTATGTTATTGTATGTTACTGTATGTTACTGTATGTTATTGTATGTTATTGTATGTTACTGTATGTTACTGTATGTTATTGTATGTTACTGTATGTTACTGTATGTTATTGTATGTCACTGTATGTTACTGTATGTTATTGTATGTTACTGTATGTTATTGCATGTTATTGTATGTTATCGCATGTTTTTGTATGTTACTGTATGTTATTGTATGTTATTGTATGTTACTGCATGTTTGTAAAAAGGTATATTGGTAGATTCACCTGTTATGAATATTCCGTGGGTCTTTCATGTTTTGTTTGCTTAGTTGTTTTTTATTGCGGCACCAGAATTAAAACAAATAAGAACTTTTCAAAAGGATACTGCTTGTCAGAGTTCCCCAGAGAAACCAGGATATAGAGTCTGTAGAAGCAAAGGTGGTAACTAGCTGAGCAGCTACTGCTATGCGCCAAACCAGTAGTGTGTCTGTGTAAAGTAGCTGAAGGGAATACGTAGATGTACATTGGCCTTGAAATCCCATGGAGGAAATAAAGAAACACTGAACTTCACTTGAACTCCAGTAAGGGTCATCACAGCAAGGGGGGGGGGGGGGACAACTTTTGTCATAAAAGATTCAGCAGGAACCCTTGGAAAACACACTGTGTTCTTCAAGGTTATGTTCCCAGGGGGACAGGGTCGAAACATGAGACGTTTCAGGTTATGCTCCTAGGGGATGTGTGTGTGTGTGTGTGTGTGTGTGTGTGTGTGTGTGTGTGTGTGTGTGTGTGTGTGTGTGGATGCACATTGTTTGTATTTATTTATTTCCCACTGTGCATCACTGTAAGTGCCGTTGACTGCTGAATAGTCAGTAGAGAACAATAACCAGGGCTTGCGGTCCAAACAGTTAAAAGGCACGCCCTCGTCCACTTACCCTTGCCTTATGCCCTTGTCCTCTTACCCTCGCCTTACGACCTCGTCCACTTACCCTCGCCTTATGTCCTTGGGGGAATCCCCGTCGCCATCTTGGAGGTCCAAATGATTAGCCAAGCAAGGGAAGTTTGCAACGTAAGCCCCTCAGCCCTCGTTTTTAGTCTGCTTTGCAAGTGTACCTGAAACTCCCCATAATTCAATAATACATCCGCTAAGAAAAGTCAGCGAAAACTTACAACCTTAACATCAATATGGAGAAGTCAACATACAAGTGTAAGTAAAAAACGAATGTAAATAAGATAGAAATGGTGCTACTATTGAACATGACGGCACAAACACGTCTCGTTAAAAAGGAAATATGTTTTTGTTTGGTTATTTTTTGGGGGAAATTGTAGAAATAAAACATTTCCCTCCTTCTTCAGTTCCAGCTAGGCAGGCTAACGTTAGTAAGCTAATTCATTTACTAGCTGTCATACAGTAGGCTTATATTAATAATATGTTTAATATAAGTAGACATGCACTCATATTTGACTGTAGTGCATATAAAGCACCCACAAGCTACCTACCGGTGGCTGAAAACACATTCATCGTGGGATGAATGAGTGATGAATTTCCGGGTAAGGGTGGTCCATTTAAAACCTCTTTGGGCTAGGTGGGGCGCTAGTGACCCACCTCGCCAACATCTGGTGAAACTGCAGAGCGCGAAATTCAAAATACAAAAAATCGTAATATTAAACATTCATGAAAATACAAGTGTCAAACATCGTTTAAAAGCTTAACTTCTTGTTAATCCAGCCGCTTTGTCAGATTTCAAAAAGGCTTTATGGCGAAAGCATACCATGCGATTATCTGAGGACACGCATACAAAATCATTAAAAACATTTTGCAAACCAGCAGAGGCGTCACAAAAGTCAGAAATAGCGATAAAATAAATCACTTACCTTTGAAGATCTTTCTCTATTTGCAATCTCAAGGGTCCCAGCTACTCAACAAATGGTCGTTTTGTTCGATAAAGTCCTTCTTTATATCCCCAAAAAGTCAGTTTAATTGGCTTGTTTGATTCAGTAATCCACCCGTTCCAGTCGTTCAAAATGCATACAAAGGAATCCCAAAAGTTACCAATAAACTTCGTCCAAACAAGTCAAACAATGTTTCTAATCAATCCTCAGGTACCCTAATATGTAAATAAACAATACAATTTAAAACAGAGAATAGTATGTGCATTACCGGAGATAAATAACGAAGTGCACGCCCTCATCCACGCCCGCCACGAGACTACAGTCAAAATGGGAGCCACCTATAAAAACTACAAATTCTAGCTCATTTGTCAAAAAACAAGCCTGAAACCCTTTCTAAAGACTGTTGACATCTAGTGGAAGCCATAGGAACTGCAATCTGGGAGGATTTCCTTTGAATTTCCCATAGACAAGCATTTTCAATGGGTGATGACCTCAAAAAAAAAATCTGGATGGATTCTCCTTGGGTTTTTGCCTACCATATCAGTTCTGTTATACTCACATACATTATTTTAACAGTTTTAGAAACTTCAGAGTGGTTTCCATCCAATACTGTCAATTATATGCATATTCTAGCTTCTGGTCCTGAGTAACAGACAGTTTACTTTGGGCACGTCAAACATCCAAACTTCCGAATACTGCCCCCTAGCCTTAAGACGTTTTAAAAAATCATTCATTCCTCCCTCACTCCTTGCCCTACAAGTGTATACTCGTCAGACGTCATGATACGTCATCAGAAGTGTCCACTTAATTTGAGGGCAGAGGGGATAGGGTGTTTCTTTTAAGTGTTTGGACCGCAGATCAGGCGTGAGACTTCTCCACCCCTCCTCTCCTCTCCTCTCCTCTCCTCTCCTCTCCTCCTCTTCTCTTCTCCTCCTCCTCCCCACTCCTATTCTCCTCTCCTATCCTCCTCTCCTATTCTCCTCTCCTCTCCTTTTCTCCTCCTCTCCTCCTCTCCACTCCTCATCTCCTCTCCTCCTGTTCTCCACTCCTCCTCCTATACTCCTCTCCTCTTCTGCTCTTCTCCTCCTCTCTTCTCACCAACAATCTTTTCACTATACGTATCTCTGTATATATATATTTATATATATATACCCCGATGACACTTAAGATCTGGTCAGTGTTTCATCCCTTCATCCATCCTTATCTTAAAGACTCAGAGGCATCGACTATGTCTCTAATCTCCTCAACATAATGTGCTTTCTTCTCAAACATTCATTTGTTTTCAATATGGGAATGGAATAATATACTTGTTTTTTTTAATGATTGTTCTTAAGTACTATAACTCTCAGATGGTTTAATCCTTATACTACATGTACAGTACGTGTATAAAACATTAGGAACACACTATGGAGTTGCACCCCCTTTTGCCCTCAGAACCGCCCCCTTTTGCCCTCAGAACCGCCCCCTTTGCCATCAGAACTGCCCCTTTAGCCTTCAGATCCGCCCCCTTTGCCCTCAGAACCGCACCTTTTGCCCTCAGAACCGCCCCTTTTGCCCTCAGAACCGCCCCTTTTGCCCTCAGAACCGCCCCTTTTGCCCTCAGATCCGCCCCTTTTGCCCTCAGAACGGCCCATTTTGCCCTCAGAACTGCCTCAATTCATCAGGGAAATGGACTCTACAAAGGTGTCGAAAGGCTTTCCACAGAAAAGCTGGCCCATGTTGACTCCAATGCTTCCCACAGTTGTGTCAAGTTGGCTGAATGTTTTTTGACACACACGGGAAACTGTTGAGTGTGAAAAACCCCAGCAGCGTTGCAGTTCTTGACACAAACCCGTGCACCTGGCACCTACTAACATACCCCGTTCTCCAGGTTCTCCTTTACCCAAATCCAGATAGCAGATGTTCTGAAAGAGCTGCAAAACCTGGACCCGTACAAATCAGCTGGGCTTGACAATCTGGACCCTCTATTTCTGAAACTATCCGCCGCCATTGTCACAACCCCTATTACCAGCCTGTTCAACCTCTCTTTCATATCGTCTGAGATCCCCAAGGATTGGAAAGCTGCCGCAGTCATCCCCCTCTTCAAAGGGGGAGACACCCTGGACCCAAACTGTTACAGACCTATATCCATCCTGCCCTGCCTATCTAAGGTCTTCGAAAGCCAAGTCAACAAACAGGTCACTGACCATCTCGAATCCCACCGTACCTTCTCCGCTGTGCAATCTGGTTTCCGAGCCGGTCACGGGTGCACCTCAGCCACGCTCAAGGTACTAAACGATATCATAACCGCCATTGATAAAAGACAGTACTGTGCAGCCGTCTTCATCGACCTTGCCAAGGCTTTCGACTCTGTCAATCACCATATTCTTGTCGGCAGACTCAGTAGCCTCGGTTTTTCGGATGACTGCCTTGCCTGGTTCACCAACTACTTTGCAGACAGAGTTCAGTGTGTCAAATCGGAGGGCATGCTGTCCGGTCCTCTGGCAGTCTCTATGGGGGTGCCACAGGGTTCAATTCTATGGCCGACTCTTTTCTCTGTATATATCAATGATGTTGCTCTTGCTGCGGGTGATTCCCTGATCCACCTCTACGCAGACGACACCATTCTATATACTTCCGGCCCGTCCTTGGACACTGCTATCTAACCTCCAAACAAGCTTCAATGCCATACAACACTCCTTCCGTGGCCTCCAACTGCTCTTAAACGCCAGTAAAACCAAATGCATGCTTTTCAACCGCTCGCTGCCTGCACCCGCACGCCTGACTAGCATCACCACCATGGATGGTTCCGACCTTGAATATGTGGAAATCTATAAGTACCTAGGTGTCTGGCTAGACTGTAAACTCTCCTTCCAGACTCATATCAAACATCTCCAATCGAAAATCAAATCTAGAGTCGGCTTTCTATTCCGCAACAAAGTCTCCTTCACTCACGCCGCCAAACTTACCCTAGTAAAACGGACTATCCTACCAATCTTCAACTCCGGCGATGTCATCTACAAAATAGCTTCCAACATTCTACTCAGCAAACTGGATGCAGTTTATCACAGTGCCATCCGTTTTGTCACTAAAGCACCTTATACCACCCACCACTGCGACCTGTATGCTCTAGTCGGCTGGCCCTCGCTACATATTCGTCGCCAGACCCACTGGCTCCAGGTCATCTACAAGTCCATGCTAGGTAAAGCTCCGCCTTATCTCAGTAAATTGGTCACGATGGCAACACCCACCCGTAGCACGCGCTCCAGCAGGTGTATCTCACTGATCATCCCTAAAGCCAACACCTCATTTGGCCGCCTTTCGTTCCAGTTCTCTGCTGCCTGTGACTGGAACGAATTGCAAAAATCGCTGAAGTTGGAGACTTTTATCTCCCTCACCAACTTCAAACATCTGCTATCTGAGCAGCAAACCGATCGCTGCAGCTGTACATAGTCTATCGGTAAATAGCCCACCCATTTTTACCAACCTCATCCCCATACTGTTTTTATTTATTCACTTTTCTGCTCTTTTGCACACCAATATCTCTACCTGTACATGACCATCTGATCATTTATCACTCCAGTGTTAATCTGCAAAATTGTAATCATTCGCCTACCTCCTCATGCCTTCTGCACACAATGTATATAGACTCTTTCTTTTTTCTACTGTGTTATTGACTTGTTAATTGTTTACTCCATGTGCAACTCTGTGTTGTCTGTTCACACTGCTATGCTTTATCTTGGCCAGGTCGCAGTTGCAAATGTTGCCTACCTGGTTAAATAAAGTTTTTTAAAAAAAAGGCACCTACTACCATACCCCGTTCAAAGGCACTTCAATCTTTTGTCTTGCCCAGTCACCCTCCGAGTGGTACACATACACAATCCATTTCTCCGTTGTCTCAAGGCTTACAAATCCTTCTTTAACCCCGTCTCCTCCCCTGCATCTACAGTGACTGAAGTGGATTTAACAAGTGACATCAATAAGGGATCATAACTTTCATCTGGCATCACCTTGTCAGTTTATGTCACGGAAAGAGTAGGTGTTCCTGATGTTTTGTACCTTGTCAGTTTATGTCACGGAAAGAGTAGGTGTTCCTAATGTTTTGTACACTCATATTACTGATACAACTGTAGTTGTGGGAAAATGTGCTCCGGGGACGAAACACCAGGCTTTACCAATAGTTTCTGAACATATTTTCTTCTTCGCTGCTTAAATGACAGAAGAAATGACTATGATCTGACACTGTTGTGGAACAAATTCCTCCGTAGACGGATGATGATTAGCCTGGTGAATAGAATCGGTCGATATCCTCCACCCACGTGTTTCCCCCCTGAAAGAGAACAACATTACAACACACAGCCTATTGAGAAATCCTGACCTGATTGATCACAACACCATCTGAGGGCTTTGAGCTGTCAAAGACAACAGAAAGATATCTGTGAGAAGAAAACGTGTTGGGCCATGTATGAGGAGGTTAGATAGACAACGTGATTAATTGCCTCCTGGTCACGTTTTGACACATTGGGATGACACCTCTTTTACTTGTCTTTGTTCCTTCCAGTGTATCTATGTGGCTATGTGGTACCTGTCCACAGTATCGTTACAGCCAAGATAGTTTAATTTAGTTTAGATTAATTAAATAATGACGCATCACTGGCATAAAAACACAGAACATAACTTAGAGTAAGTCTTACACAGTCGTGGCCAAAAGTTTGGAGAATGACACAAAAATAAATTTCCACAAAGTCTGCTGCTTCAGTGTCTTTAGATAATTTTGTCAGATGTTAGTATGAATACTGAAGTATAATTACAAGCATTTCATAAGTGTCAAAGGCTTTTATTGACAATTGCATGAAGTTGATGCAAAGAGTCAATATTTGCAGTGTTGACCCTTCTTTTTCAACACCTCTACAATCCGGCCCTGGCATGCTGTCAATTAACTTCTGGGCCACATCCTGACTGATGGCAGCCCATTCTTGCATAATCAATGCTTTGAGTTTGTTAGAATTTGTGGTGTTTTTGTTTGTCCACCCGCCTCTTGAGGATTGACCACAAGTTCTCAATGGGATTAAGGTCTGGGGACTTTCCTGGCCATGGACCCAAAATATCAATATTTTTTCCCCCGAGCCTTTTGCCTTATGGCAAGGTGCTCCATCATGCTGGAAAAGGCATTGTTCGTCACCAAACTGTTGCAGGATGGTTGGGGGAAGTTGCTCTCGGAGGATGTGTTGGTGAGCCCACTCCCTTGGCTGAGAAGCAACCCCACACATGAATGGTCTCAGGATGCTTTAGTGTTGGCATGACACAGGACTGATGGTAGTGCTCACCTTGTCTTCTCCGGACAAGCTTTTTTCCGGATGCTCCAAACAATCGGAAAGGGGATTCATCAGAGAGAATGACTTTACCCCAGTCCTCAGCAGTCCAATCCCTGTACCTTTTGCAGAATATCAGTCTGTCCCTGATGTTTTTCCTGGGGAGAAGTGGATTCTATGCAGCCCTTCTTGACAACAGAACATCCTCCAAATGTCTTCGCCTCACTGTGCGTGCAAATGCACTCACACCTGCCTGCTGCCATTCCTGAGCAAGCTCTGTACTGGTGGTGCCCCGATCCTGCAGCTGAATCAACTTTAGAAGATGGTCCTGGCTCT